>NC_079517.1:12318550-12618550 GCF_000801105.2 Raphanus sativus
AAAACTGATATTTCTATCTGATTTTAAGTCATTTTTTCGAAGATTCACACAAG
The DNA here is from genome assembly GCF_000801105.2 of Raphanus sativus. Lineage (NCBI taxonomy): Eukaryota > Viridiplantae > Streptophyta > Magnoliopsida > Brassicales > Brassicaceae > Raphanus > Raphanus sativus. Next base: position 12,318,604 of record NC_079517.1, read on the forward strand.
CTTTATTTACAAAATCTCATGCTTGTCTTAATTAATTTGAAAATTTGTTAATAAATCCTTAATGTTTATAACTATTAAATATAGATTTTGACTTAAAATTATTTATTAGTTTTTGGAGATCTAAATTATATATTAGCCAATTTATAAATGATTTGCTATCATTGTTTCCGGGAATATATCGATATTCCGCCGGTTTTGTTTTCCTCATTTTGGGATCTGGTTAAACGTCGGCTGTTTTGCTTTGCTTCGCTAATATAATTTCAGTTGTGCAGAGAAAAAAAACATTAATAAACATTTACATCCAACCTTTGGACACAAAGAGATTTGACTTAAAGTCATATAAAACTAGCTACTAGGCCATGTGCAATTCCATTGAGAATCGAACTCTGAAATAAAATTTCGAGAAAGATCCGATTTTTAAGCAAAGAATCATCTTCAATACTTGCAATCAAATTCACACACAGACACACACACCAAAGAACAAGAAAATGGCCTCAAGAATCATTCTTCAAGAACAGTTTATACTTCGTCTTCACTCTCTTTCAGATTCACAACAATCATTACATTACTACTCATCTTCTGCACTTCTTACTACATCTTCTTCTCACAGCTCGATCACTCTCCGCTGACTTCTTCCACAGAAAATCCTCCGTTCCCGGAGATCTCCGAGACCTAAACATCCCCATGGAACAAACTCTCTTTCGGACCAATCTCCGAGAAGCTAAAACTCGCCGTCTTCTGCAAATCATGGCCCGTTGGTTCGATCCCTGGAGGAATGGAGCGTCACGCATACACTCTCTACACTTCTCTCGCCTCAAGAGGCCACGAGGTTCACGTCTTCACGGTTTCTTCCGACAGAAGTAACCTTGAAAACCAAGAAGAGTATTACAACAAAGGAGATCTACTACACATCTACTTCCCTCCAAAAGAAAACGGTGTACTTAACTACTCTCATGCCTTCGAGATCTTCCAAAGAATCAACGTTCTAGATCGTCCTTTCGACTATGTTCACACGGAGAGCGTTGCTCTGCCTCATTGGCGAATCAAAATGGTCCCTAAAGGTGACGTGGCTGTGACGTGGCATGGGATTTGGTACGAGATTATGCATTCTAAGCTTTTTCAAGAGCTTTATGACTCCAATGATCATCCTAGCTCTGATCTTGATCTTACAATGCCTAGACTCATCGATGAAATCAGATTCTTCCCGGCTTATAAACAACACATTTGCATAAGCAACAGCGCGCGCGAGGTTCTTGTTAACATCTACCAGCTTCCTAAGAGAAACGTTCATGTTATAGTCAACGGCGTTGACCAGACTAATTCGTGTACTCACCTGATGCTGGAGCTAGGTTTAGGGCGAAACACGGTGTTCCTGTTGGTAATCGGACAGTTATTGTGATGGGTGTGTCTGGACGTTTGGTGAGAGACAAAGGACATCCACTTTTGTACGAAGCGTTTGCTTTGATCGCTAAAACGCACCCGCAAGTGTACCTGCTTGTGGCTGGTTCTGGTCCTTGGGGGAAAAGATACGCGGAGTTAGGTCAAAACGTCAGGGTTTTGGGATCTTTAGAGCCAGATGAGCTCTCTGGTTTCTACAACGCTTTGGATGTGTTTGTGAACCCAACGATGAGACCTCAAGGGCTTGACTTGACCATCATTGAGGCAATGCAGTGTGGAAACCTGTTGTGGCGCCGAACTACCCTAGCATTGTTGGGACGGTGTTGTGGATGAGCGTTTTGGGTATACGTTTTCTCCAAACGCGAGGTCTCTTGTGGAGACATTGGAGTCTGTTGTGAGAGATGGTCTAGGGTTTTGGAGATGAAGGGGAAAGATTGTAAGGATTATGCTCTTTCGATGTTTACAGCTACTCAGATGGCTTCGGCTTATGAGAGATTCTTTATGTGTATGAATAATGAGAGGTATTGTAGGTACCCTCTTCCATAGACATTGACTTTTTTTCATTGATTTTATAAGTTACTCTGAATCATTTATTTTGTAACAAGATACTTGATCTCATGGGTTACACAGTTTCATACTCTTCATTTACACAATACACATACTTGCAAGTTTTTGTGGGTCTAGTAACGAAATTTTTTTTTTTTTTTTTGAAAAAAGGGCACTAGTAACGAAACTTAAAGTATTGGGTTATGTATTCGGTTAGTCTATATAACGGTCGTTAGGACCGGTTATGTTAAACGATCAGCATTGGTGTATCTCACCAACTATTATAATATTTACTTAAAAAATTTCAAAAAATTGAATGATTCATGTTCTAGCATAGTCTCTCAGAATTTTAAAGAGTTCACTAGTTAAATATTATTATAATTGGTGAGAAGATGTTTTATTTTTGGTTCTACACTTTTCTATTCATTACTGGATGTATATCATTTTAACCCTAAGTTTTAAAAGTCATATATATCTCCCAAATCATAGAAACTTTTAAATTAAACTAACTTAAAAAATTTAACTCCTTAATCTGATCAAATCCAACCATGCGAGCAAGATAAATAAAATCTTATTAGTCAAAAAAAAACTTAGTAGTGTATATGTTTAATTTGTGTGGAAGATGAGGAGAAAGAGTCCATAAATCTCATATATATTAATCTTGGAGCCATTACAATATATTTTTGTACCCACGTGTCATCACCTGAATGATTCTTAAATTCTTAGAAAAAATAGTTTGGTTCATATAAATATATGTTATACTACTTTTTATTAAATTAACTATCAAATAAAAAGCTACAGAGTTACCTTAAACAAATTATTTCCTCAAAATAAAAACTATGAAATTACCTAATATAATTAACATATATATGAAAATTAATGATTATGAATCATACATCTTTGATAACAATTTTTTTTTGTTCTCTCTCTTTTTGTTTAATTTTATATTATTAAAAGAAAATAAATAATTACATTAAGTATATAATAAAAAATCAATTTTTTCTTATATGTTATATTTTCAATAACGAATTACTAACAATGGTAAAATTCCCACATTAAATTTTTTGTGATCAATGGTTTATTTGTTTTTTTTGTTCAAGCAAGTTACAATTCATAAATCGTATTAATATGAAGTCTCAATAATAAATACTAATATATAAATACTATATAAAATATAAAATATATTAATTTTAAAATTTGCATTGGAAATTTTTCGAGATCTTAATATTTTAATTTTTAAATTTGTATATAAAATATCATATTAAAATATTTGTGATTAAATGTGTTACAGCAAATATACAAATGTTAATAAAAACATATGAATATGAAGTGTCAATAATAAATATATACCATATAAATAAATAAAATGACTGTTTTGATTTATTTTTCAAAAACATGATTGTAAATAAACAAAAGGTATTGGATTTAATTTATGTCCTTACCCTAATGTATATGATTTTATGTATACAAATTACTTTTTTAAATATGTGGTTTTTAATATGTTATTTGATCCTGACAATCTCAGAATATACTTCTTCAAATCGAATTGATTTTAAATATTAGAAGCACTATACATATATTATTTCATTCAGATTAAATCACTTAGTCTTGATTTTTATTCGTAACTTTTATTGAAATATCATAACAATATTCAAATTACCTTATTTTGAGTTTGTTCGAAGAAGAGGGATTTGATCATTTGTCTAATATTTGTTTCTCCCTAATACTATATCTAGCTATTATAATTGTAAGAACGAGAGATTAAAATTATTTTTATAAGTTTTATGGTTTATCAGTTAATAAATCAAATAGTTCTTAGTTTATACAATAGTTTACATATACTAGAATGGTAAAGTATTATAAATATCTTTTATCGGTATACTCTTAAGTAACTAAACATCAAAAGCATAGGTTAATAAAATAAGCAATTTCTTTTGTTTTTCTAGAATTAGATGATTTTTAAACGTAACTAGTGATATATATTAGACATACATTTATATTTCGAGTCTACACTTATATTCTATAACAATTTGATATATTAGATTTGAACACTAACATGTGAATACAATTTGCCGGTGATTTTCTTCAAAATTTTAATTCTTAGATATGTGTCTGGAGTGGAACTAATTTTTACACATGTCTATCTTCTTAAATTGACACTTATGTAATTTACCGAATTTGCATAATAAGTTAAGAAAAGAAAAAAAACTGATATCAGTGAAACAAAAATGAGAACGAAAGCAAATTTTGATAGATGTAGAAAATGAAATCACTTATGAAGAGTCACTAGTAAACAAACCGAGAGCAGAAAACCTAATCCTCTTTCGTCATTTTGCGATGTTGCCTATCTGGTTTTTGTGGTTTATGTCAGCCGCAAAACTTAATTCTTTTTTTTTTGCATATGAAGTCTTTAAATAATTAAAATGAGTTATAATACGTTAACTCTTCAACAATAATGATATATTTAAGAGACTAATATTTGTATTTGTCATTTTTAATCGATAAAGATTATAGTGCTTCAAAATGTTAAAACAATTTAATGAAGAAACATTAGAATAAAAAACTTCATCCGCATGTGCACAAGTTATCAAACTTAATTTTAAATCTTTTATCTACACAGAGACATTAGGGAATACAAGCATCTAATCTATTAATTTAGGGTCTTACTTTTTATCTACGGTTGATAAGTCATAGTAAGAGCACTTAATTAATTACTTAATGAGACATGTTTGATTATGTATATTAAATTTTAATTATAATCAATAAATATATTAACAAATCAATTCTAACCTTAAGTTTGAATTTTATTTTTAGTTATAACAAAATTTGTTGAGAAATATCTAACAAAACTCTATCAAACATTTCAAATATTTTTCTATCAAATAATGCATTAATTAATTTCGTTATTCAAAATATAATATTATTATAATTAGTGTTAATTTAAAATTTTATCATAAAACAAAAATAATTCAGTTATGTTTTTTTTACATATTTATCATTATAATGTATCTATACTATTAAAAATGAAGCAGTCTTGAAAAATCTATTTATACAAATTGTTTGCACCTATTCATTTAACTAAAAATAATTGGTCTACCACTAATTTCGCATACTAACTATGTTACCATATATAACTATAACATAATTTAATATTTTCTGTCATTAATGTCGCATATGTTTTACTCTACACCTATATATCATATGAGTTCTATATACGGACCCATATGTCGAAAATTGGCTTTACCTATATATTAATGTTTTAAATTGGATTATAGTTTTCAACCTCATACTAATGTAATGCAGATGATGCCATGTGAAAAAAAAAAAAAAGATGTATACTTATGGAAAATACCGTTGAAGGTATAACTTATAGTACACGAAAAATTCAAAATGCTTCTTCAATATATTCATCTCATTCGTAATACAACCATGACAGTATTATGGAGCTAGAACAACAGTATTATTGAGCTAGAACACTATATCACCAACCCGAGTAAACCACCTTATTCATCTCGAAAATATGACAAAAATTCAAATTTTAAACCACCAGGTTTTTCTAGAAATATTTCAATTCGACCCTATACTGTGCATGCAAATCGTTTTGATAACAATAAATTATAGATACGATATTTAATAACAAAATCCGAAAAATATTTATATTTCTTCCTCTACAAGTTTTATTTAATCAATACTATTAAAACATGAGCAATATTTATCTACTTGTAAATAGTCTAGGTTAGACCATTACATTTATTTCTTCCTATTATTTCTCAAACAACTAACTTAGTTGTTATTAAATATATATCATATATAACTAACAATTTTAATATTTTCAAAAAAAAATATATCTAAAAATATATTTTTGTGTAACTTTTTCTAAGATTACATTTTGATAATACCTTTTAATATCTTTTATTTAAAATGTAAATATACATTTCTTTTTGATATTTTCTTTTAAATAAAAGTCATAATTAGTAATAACTATAATTAAAAAACGAAAATGGATTCATTTTTCGTTTATTATATAATAAGAAATAACATTTCAATAATATCTATATGTACATAACTTATATTCATAATTAAATACTACACCAATTAATAAATATAAAGTAACTTAATCCATTTTAACTATTTTATAAATTATGATATAACAGAATAAAATATATTCATGAATTTTATTACATACTTCAACTTATTGAAAACTATTTAAGTAGGATACTACAGTATATATAAGCTAATAAATAATTTTATATTTAAATATATACATATTAGATATTAAAAATAATTTAATATATTTATCAAGTATGAGACGGGTTGAATAACAATAGTTAATTTATAAAATAATTCTGAAAATATAATAACAAAATAAATTTATACCAATACAGAAAATAAAAATTAAATTTGTACTGTAATTTAAAGTTTTAAAATATAAATAAAATTGATATGGGACGCGTTATATAAATGAAATTATTTATTTTTCATAAAATTATATCCATGTAAATTTTAGTTTAACTACATATAGTTTGAAAACAAATGTTTTTATAAGAAAATACATATGTATTAGATTTCTAATTTTCCGTAAATAAGTTTTTTGAATACAAACTAATCTTGTGCTTTAAAGTGCGGGTCAAAATCTAATAATAAAAATTATTATTGTATATAATAAAATTTTATAAAAAATAAAATTAATAAATATGACAATTGAAGTCAAACACTATTACATAATGGGTCACCCATCAGTTTAATCGGTAATCGAATCCTTGGTTTTAGCGGTTTTTGTGGGTTTTATAGAATTTTTAAAATGATGAGTTTTTTTTTGTAAACCAAACTGGATTATATATAGGATTTACGGTTTTGCTGATTTAACTGCCGGTTAGAACATTGAATATAACGCTTCTTTGTTTTTGAGAAAAAATGGGTCACCCATCGGTTTAACTGGTAACCGAGTCCTAGGTTTTAGCGGTTTTTGCGGGTTTTTCAGAATTTTAAGAAAATTAGTTTTTTTTTTTGTAAACCAAACTAGATTGTATATAGGATTGGTGGTTTTTCTGGTTTAATCGTGGGTCAGGATTGGATTTTAGAACACCGAATATAACGATTCATGTAAAATATTTAAATGTAAATATACAATCAAAAATATAAGTTTATATCATATAAATTTGGTTTATTTTGAAAATAATTCCGCGCTTTAAAAGCGCAGATCAAAATCTTGTGTTGTATTAAAGTAGAGGTGCTCTATGAACTAAATATGAAATATACTGAATTGGTAAAACTAACCTATTTAAAAATATTTTTATTTGAATAATTCATCGTTAAAACATCGTAAGCTATCTAATATTTTATTAAAAAATTAAAAGTATTAACATATGTTAAAATTTTATTTATAACTATATATTATATATTTTTATTTTGAAACTCAAAGAAATATATTTTCTAAAAATGATTATATACAAAATATAATAGTCCATAACTAACATTTTGTTCATGTATTATTTACAAAATACATTATTAAAAATTTTGAATTTTAATAATTAATTAGTTTTTAGATTTATAAATTAATCATGCCAATATGAAATCCAGACAATAAGATTATAGAATTATATAATGTAACACTAAATGTAAATAATATATTTAAAATATTTGTGACGATATCAAAGTTTCAATATGTATGTACGCGCGGGTCAAAAATTTCTAGTGATAAATTAAATTATGTCGCTCACTTTTACTGTATATGCAAACGGTCTCTCTCTAGTCTCTCTAGCAGACTATTAAATATTGTAGAATGTACAGGGTACGTAGAGCATGCACAATTCATAAACGTGTAACGAACAGCTCAGTTTATTTTGGTTACACCAAACGAACAAACAAAGCTGCATACAAGGGACCGATATGTTCTCTTCCAAACCGCTTTTCGACCAAGAAAAGAAAACTCATCCATGCAGACATCCCTGAAAACACATCCCTGAATTTTTCGAAACCCCATACAAAAATTAAGAATTATAATTTTAATATCAAAAAAATATTAAATAGTTTATGCAAAAATTTATATATTGTAATAATTATACATTTTATAAAAGCAAACAACAAACTGAAATATACTTTACAATATATTTACATATTACACCATTTAGTTAGTTTATTTATATGGAAAATTAGTTTTATTTATTTGTAATTTTATTTTAAGTTAAATATGCAAAAATAATTATTTAATAAAGGATTTTATTTAAATTGGGGGCCTCACAAAAATGTGAACCCCATTCAAATGCATTACATTCAGTGGCGGCACTGCCTGCAAATTTATATAGACGAGAGTAACACTTAGTGATGACCACGATTAGGACCTCCAGGACAAAGTCTCTTGGGCTGGTTAAAGGCTCTCTCCATTATATTAGCTTTCAATACTTTTTCAGCTTCTCCCATCATAGGCCCACGTTGATTTCCCTCTGGCTCTGCGTTTGCAAACAGCTGCTGCATTGGCCGAGCTGATGGCCGCGAGAACGAAACACAGATCAGGAACAAGCACAGCCAAAATTTCAAGTTAGCCATGTGTTTTGTGCTAATCAATGATTCAATATGGAAGCTGTTTATATGTTTATTATGTATTTATCGTGTGTGTATATAGAACGAAACTAGGATCAACGTCACTGAAATGATAATTTTTTTTATATCTATTATAAAAGGACAAGGCGATGGTAAAAACCAAATCTTATCTATTAAAAAAGAAATACAATTTTTATAGCTACTATAAAAAGTCATATTTGTCAATTTCATTAATTATATTTATTTGATTATTTAAATTAATATATTAAATATATAACATTTCTAAAAATCTTAGTATTTATATTTTAATTAATTAATTTTAACTGTAAATTTAAAATTTAACTTTTACTTATAACAAAATCTGTTCAGAAAAATCTAACAAAATCTTACCAAAATTTTAAAATATCTCTTTAAATTAATGCATTAATTATTTCTAATTATTAATGTCATATAAATTTCAAACAATTTTTTAAAATAAAATTATTTACTATTTTTATAAATTTTACAATTTATAGTCTATCTTCTCTATTAAAAGAAAAACGAAATTTTTATCTACCATAAAAAGATCATAGACATAGTATGTATATATATCACCAATTTTATATCTAATTAATTATTTACATTAGTCTTAATTATAATATTTATAATAAATTTAATAATTATAAAGATATTAATAAATCAATTGTAAATGGTAATTTAAATTTTATTTTTAGTTATAACAAAATCTAGATTGAGAAAAAAAAACTAATAAAATCTTACTAAAATTTTAAAAGAATTTTTAAATTAACACTTTGATTAATTTTGTAACTATTAATATTGTATTATTATAAATTAATTTCAAATAATTATTACAAACCAAATTTAAATTACATGCTATTTTATAAAATAATTTCAAATAGTTATTATTCGCCGGAAATCTCCTAGACCTAACATCCCCATGGAACAAACTCCTTCCGGACCAATCTCCGAGTAGCTAAAACTCGCTGTCTTCTGCAAATCTTGGCCCGTTGGTTCGATCCCTGGAGTAATGGAGCGTCAAGCATACACTCTCTACACTTCTCTCGCCTCAAGAGGTCACGAGGTTCACGTCTTCATGGTTTCTTCCGACAGAAGTAACCTTAGAAACCAAGAAGATTATTACAACAAAGGAGATCTACTAACACATCTATTTTCCTTCAAAAGAAAACGGTGTACTTATTAACTACTCTCATGCCTTCGAGATCTTCCACAGAATCAACGGTCTAGATCATCCTTTTGGACTATGTTCACACGGGGAGCGTTGCTCTGCCTCATTGGCAAACCAAAATGTACAGGTGACGTGGTTGTGACATGGCATGGCATTTGGTACGAGAATTATGCATTCTAAGCTTTTTCAAGAGCTTTTTCATGGCATTTGCCCAAAAAAAGAGATCATCCTATTCCTAGCTCTGATCTTGATCTTACAATGCCTTGACTCATCAACGAAATAAAATTCGTCCCGGCTATAAACAACACAACACATTTGCATAAGCAACAGCAGACGTGAGGTTCTTGTTAACATCTACCAGCTTACTAAGACCATTTCCGGCTATAAACAACACAACACATTTGCATAAGCAACAGCGGACGTGAGGTTCTTGTTAACATCTACCAGCTTACTAAGACCAAAGGTACATAAAATTTTATGCTATATTTCACTCTAAAATAAAGTAATTTTATTATAGAGTTGAATTTACTCCAATGTTACATTTAATAATAAAGTTACTTTATAATAGAACGGATTATAGAGTAATATTGTTTTTATACTTTATTTGGAATGAAAAACAATATTACTCTATTATAGAATAACTCTACGATTAGATAAAGTGAACTAATGGAGCAAATCCAACTCTATAATAGAGTTATTGTGTACTATTTATTGTGTACTATTGGAGATGTCTTAAGAAAAACGTTCACGTTATAGTCAACAGTGTTAACCAAACTAAGTTCGTGTAGAATATTATGATATTATGATTTTGATACTTGTATAATTACGTACATAGAATGTAAATATTGTTAATTTATTATTTAATTAATAATTACTGCATTTGATAATTAACCAGTCATTAGTATCATGTAAATACATCAATTTCTAATTGTTATATCAATCGTACAAACCACTTAATGACGTTTATAACCGAAACCACCCACATTCACAAATGCCCACTCGTAACCACTGTAATTACACCAGTCAGACACTTTCAAGTTTTAGTGGATCTAGTGACGAAATTATGAGCATCAGTTTATGTATTTGGATTAATCAATTGAGGGTCTTATTGGTTTTCTCTGTACCATATGTAAACGCAGTTTATGCGTTTGGTACCGATTGTTAACGTTTTGCAACAATCATAAAAATGTTATAATCATTTCAAAACACTCCGAATCTCTTAAATTTAAAGTTGATTCCAACTAACGTTTGCGGTTGCGGAAAGATAAAACAATCTTTTTAATAAATTATATAAATATAAATATAAAAATATTTAGTTAAAATATTAAGTTAAAATAATAGAAATACTATTATATATACATTATATTTTAATTTATATTATAAAACTTTGAAACAAAAATATTTTATATAATCTTTAAAAAAGTTTAATAGTATAATTTGTAAACATAATTTTTATTTATTATAATAATATGATTTTTAATATTTTAATAACTATATAAAATATAAATATTCTTCATTTATTATTTAAGTATTACTGCATTTGGTAGTTAACCAGTCTAAGTATTCGGCAAACACATCAAAATTTTTAACCGCTGTACGTACAATTTTTTTTGATAACGCTTAAAACCGCAACTAATCATGTCTGCAAATGTCTGCGTACGAATGATGCCCTTAATAATAATTACTGTTATTGCTGGGTTTTTTTCTTGGTTATTTTTGTATGTGTTCATATCTTTAAATACGAAGTGGAATGGGTAAGCAGAACAGAATATCTAATAAAAAACAAATCCCATAAAAAGATGTAGCACTCTTGGCCAAAAGATCAGCGTTTTGGTTGATTTTCGAACTGTAGTAAAAAAAAGCATGAAACGCCTCTTGGGTCTAACAAACTCTTCGAGATCTACTGATAAATTATGTCAAAATTCTGGATTATGTTACCGGTAGCATTGCATTCTACTAACATATAGTCTATGGCTTCGAATGGTAACAACCGTCATGCCCTGCACCGCAGTTAATCGTAACAAAAATCTCTGCCTATATACTCAATCTATATGTTTATATAACCGTTGAAACCGCACCGCAGTTGAACCGTTTGTCCCACCCCTTAAACCGCTGTGTGAGGAGAAAGAGTCCATAAATAATATTATACTTTTCAAACTTAATTTTAAATCGTATGCCTACACGAGCCATTAGAGAGTATAAATATTGATAAATTAAATTGTTTCAGTCTCACTTTTCATACTATTTATTTGTCCTGTCTTGTTATATATACTTTATATGCAGATCTAGTCCCTAGTAGACTATTGTATATTGTAGAATGTATAGAGTACGTAAAGCATGCACAATTCATAATACGTGTAACGAACATCACAATTTATTTTGGTTACACCGAAAGAACAAACAAGGCTGCATACAAAACGATCAATATGTTTTCTTCTAAACCGGTTCTCGATCAAGAAAAGAAAACACATCCCTGCAAACTTATACGAGAGCAGTACTTAGTGATGACGAGGATCAGGACCTCCAGGACTAAGTCTCTTGGACTCGTTAAAGCCTCTCTCCATCAGCTTCTCCATATTAGCTTTCAACACTCTTTCAGCTTCTTTCATCATACGCCCTCGTTTCTGTAACATCCCGAGTTGTGATATAAGAAAAGGCTTAAGAGAATTGATTTGGCTACCTATGTCACCAAAGTTGACTTACCTTTTCCGGAACACATCCTGAAAGAACTCCAGAGTTAAGCGTGCTTAAGCTGGAGTAGTGGAAGGATGGGTGACCTATCGGAAAGTGATTCGCGATAGCGTGCAAGTGAGGCCAAAGCACGGGGAAAGGTCGGGTGGTGATTGCAGGGTCAGTAAATAATGATTTCGAGCCTTGGAAAATTAACGACCGACCGTCGGATGGGATGGGGCCCACGGGCCGAGAGAGCGGGCGTGGGTGGCCCATTAGCCGTGGGCGGTCGGGGCGTTATAGTTTCTTTCCCTCTGAGTTTGCAAACTGCTGCTGCATTGGCCGAGATGCTGATGACCGTGACAACGAAACACAGATCAGGAACAAACACAGCCAAAATTTCAAGTTAGCCATGTGTTATGTGCTAATCAATGATTTAATGCTGAATGTGTTTATATGTTTATGTTTTTATCGTGTGTGTGTGTGTGTGTTTTCGCTCACATGCTTAAGACATTTTATATAGAGAATGGAACTGGGTCAATCTCACTGAAATGACAATTTTTGCTATTTATTATAAAATACACAAGGCTTGTTCAAGAGCAATCCATATATATTTTTTCGTCAACATATAACGTTATAAGATATACTATTCAAGTAAGCTATATTGATAATATTGATATATATCATATATTATCATGATAAATCATGTAACACCACCTATGTGTACATAGTCAGGCTATTGTTAACTATGAAAATGTGCCAAATTTCTTAAAAAGGACTTGCAAACAGGAGAAAAGATATATTGAATAATGTATTTGAAATGATTTGATTTTCGTTGAGTTTTAAGATAATTTTTAGTGAGTTGGGAAAGCTACTATGATTCTATTTAACTACTCTATAATCTAAAGTTATGATCTGTTAATTTTTGGGGATGAAATTAATATATATAATTTTATTAAAAAATTTTTTTTGGCCAAGTGATGAATGGAGGGTGGTAGGAAAATAAGACAATATGTTTAAAAAATTTAGGAAGGGCTAAGTGATTAAATAAATAAATAATCAACTATCACAAAATAAGAGTCAAAATATGTATCTTAACATTTTACCAAAAAAAATAATCTAAATATGTGAAACCCTCTCATGTTTTTTTTTCTTTTTTTTTGGAGAAGCAGAAGAAACCCTCTTATGTTGATGGCAGAGTTGTATTCAGAGAGTGTTTGTCTGGGTTCGGAACATCGAGTCATTGTCGGAACGTTTATTTAACTACCTTCTTACCTACTTTTGTTTTTTGTTTTTTGAAAATACGTTTTGTTATTCGTTTACAGTTTTTTAATTAACTTGAAATATTCAGAATGATCTTTAAAAGAGATGCAGTGCAACATACAAATTATTATTTTTCGTAAATATGTAAATAGACCAAAAGGCTGAGGTCTATATTTATATAGGTGTACAAGAACAATATGCATGTGCAAACAATTCCTTTTCAGTTTTATCTATTTAAATTGATATAATATTTACAAATCCACCTATATAATAGAGATTTCTATTTTAAAAAGAAATATAGAGATATACATTGGAGATGCTTTTAGTATTCATATAGTTTATCTCCTAACCATTCAGCTTCTAGTTGATATAGTTATACTATCCGAAAATGGTGCCTGAACTTTGAACTTTTTTACCAAAAAATCAAATACCTAGTGTGCTATTTCTAGTCTCATAACATAAACTCACAATCAGGTTTTAGGGGAGTGTATTCAATTTAATATTTGATGTGATTTGATTTTCAATGAGTTTTAGATTATTTCAATAAGTTGCAAAGATGTAGGTGATTTTTCTTAAATTACTCTGAAATATTACTTAAAGCTATGAGATTTGAGTTTTAACTTTTAAACCAAGAAATTCCACCCAAATACCCTAAAATTTTCCGAAAATTTTAAAACTCCACAACTTAAATATTTTCAATAACAGTGGATTTCAGAGTATTTACGAAATACCAAATTCAATAATTATGGATTTTAAATGAATTTTTAAAATTCATATTTGAATAACGGTGGATTTGTCATTGTAATACAAATCACATAAAACAGTGGATTTCGTGTTGTGTTTGTTTTATGTACCTAATTTATTTTGTAAAAAGAATTAAAGATATAAACCCAAAAAGTAGCAATTTAAGAAAAAGATGAAATCGTGTGGACTTCATATACTGCCTCCGTTTTATATTAAATGTTGTTACAAAAAAATATTTTTGTTGTAAAATAAGTATCGTTTTAACATTTTATGTAGAATTTATTAACGTTATTTTCTAATATATTTTTCCATTGGTTAAAGTATAAGTAGATGTATAGATACTGATGTTTTTATATATAAAATAATGCAAATTTTTGTGTAAAAAAATTATATATACAATTCTAAAATGACACTTAATATAAAACATAGGAGTATCAAAATGCATTGGAAATTGGAATGAATCGATCTTAAAGTTCATAACATACTGTATAAAGGAAATATGAGAGAGGAATGTGAATGTGTTCTATTTTGGAAAAAGCAAAATTGTTTAGCAAAGAGTAATCCGTGAGCCCGTGGCTGCCTTTTGACCCTTTTTATTAGTTGACCATATGGGTTAGTAACGTGAATCAAATGATCTGAGTAATGTCTTTTGGTTGATTATTGATTCTTTCTATTGACTTAAAATAACAATAAAATTGTGCTATGAAAACCTTTTTTTTTGTCAAAGTGCTATGAAAACTATGAATCTCTTTATAACCTGTACTAGATTTTGACCCGCGCTTTTGAAGCGCGGAATATTTTACGATGAAAAATTTCACTAATAATTTAACAAATATTTTGGTTATTTTTAAAGAGTGTGTATTTAAAATATTTTTGCATTTAAATCAGTATTTTAAATTCAACCCGATTGTGATTATACCGGTTAATCCGGAGATCTGACAATTCAATTTATGTTTTTAAAATATTCATATTAAAAAATCACTAACACCCGAGACTAACCGATTGAACTAATGGATGACCGATATGTAATCTAATTGGATTTAAATTGTAATAGTTTCATAATTTGTAATCTTATAATCGAAATTTTAAAGTTCACTATTTTGCAATTTATGAAATTATGACGTTTCTACAAAATTTAAAAGAGAAAATGATAGATATAAAATAACTAAGATTAATTATTGTATTATTGGAAAACATGGATAGTAGTATAAAAAATATATTGTTTGGAAACATTGATATAGTAGTATAAAGAAATAAGTATATTGTTTGGAAACATGGATAGTAGTATAAAGAAAGGAACATTAGTGACTTAATGTATGTTTAACTATAAAGTATAAATGTGTATTTAATTTAAAAACTTACAAAATAAATGTTAGGTCCAACAGAATGTTTCTGATTTAATAAGATAGATGTTACAAAAGAACTTAGAGAATACTCATGAGTGAGGTCCAAATCATTATATAAAGCTTCTTTCACAGTTTTTCTTTAAAATCAACGAGAGAGTATGGCAAAGTTAAACACTATATTTTACTTTGGTTAATTATTAATTTGAAGACTCTTTTATGATACTAAATTATCAGCGGAAACGATTTTGGATCTTGTGGCTAGTTTATAGAATAAGTGAAGCACCAATTTGAATTCTAAAAGAAAAAGTTAATCGAACACTAACTACTAATTAAAAACAGCAGTATTGACAAAAATACCTAATGTTAGATTGTATATTTGAGATAAGATTTATATAGATACTCAGTATCCTCTTGTGCTCTTATATGATGTTTTGATTGGGCAGGCTCTGTCCTGTCCTGAGGAAAAGCTGTAGAACAATGGCTTCTAACCCGCTTCCAATCCGTTTTCAATCTTCAATATTATAAACTATTTCCAACTTTACTTTCAGTAATATTCTTTGAAATAAAGGTATATATATATGTTGGAGGATAGATCTTCGGTCCTATTCGTGAGTTGGGTATGCAATGAGAACAAAGGTCCATTGAAACAAAGACTAATTCAACCAATCGATAAGCCTTCGGTGCACACAAGCAAAGGACAAAGGGAAATAGTAATATAGGGTATAGACTGTATCAACCGCGGATCGTAGCCGAACATCAACCACCTCAAGACAACACAAGCAATAGCATAATGATGACAGTCGAACTGACCTCTGACACCGCCACTACGGGATAGAAGAAAGAGAATCAAGAGCTATAAATAAAGAGCATTCAATGAGAAAAATGGAGAGAAAAGATAGAGAGATAAATAGCTGTTGACGACGAACGACACATTCATTTCTCTTTGTATTTTTCTTTTCGGCATTTCACTTGAACACTTTAATAAAGGAAACCTTTGATCCCTAACCATTACTCATTGTTTGATTTAAGATCCCTAAATCTGATTACCGGATCTAGAATTCAACAGTATATGTACTATAATTTAAATGGTCATATCTTAAATTTGAACCACATAACAGCCAATTTTTTCTCCAGTTTTATAAAACACTAACTGGCATTGACTGTGGTAATAAAACATGGAGTTATTTCAAATTACAAAATAGTTAAGGATGTTTTTGTTTTTTGTCAATATGCATTTTAGTTGGTTACTATACAATGTAGTCCTCTGGCATGACCAATTAGTGGGACTTAAAATGTTAAGTTAAATATTTTTCAATTTAGAATTAATTGGTGATATATGGATATGTTTCAATTTTCGATATAAATCAGGTTTGACTGTTTGTATAAAAAAATTGTATTAGAGCATTTCCAATGTAAAATTCTATATTTTCCTATAAAATGGAGTAAAAATGAATATTGAGTAAAATGTTTAAACTCTACTCCATTTTTCACTTTATAATGGAGTAATGAACAAATAAAAAATAGATTACTTCATTTATGGAATAAATTTTCATTATGAAATATAATATTGAATGGGGTTGGAGCATTTCTTACTTCATAATCACTTTTACTCCATTTTGGAAATATGGAATTGAGTTGGAAATGCCTTAATAGATCAAAAGTGTATGAGCTAAAATTCAACTAATTTCCCAAAAACTGGTATCAATAGTTTTATATCCGCCTAATCACATTAGCAATTTAGTTAATAGTAAAAATCAAATCCAGAACAGTTCCAAAGCCTCTTCTTAAAATTACACTGTAACTGTTTTGCTTGCAAAATATATTTTATTCATTAAAAGATTTAACATTTCAACAAATAATATACATATCAATATACAAATCTGCATATAATACATATACCAACTAGTAAATTAATCGGAAAAAACCTTTTGATAAAGTTTAATAAGTAAAGTATAGTCGATCCTCGCAGAAGATTAAGGTTATTAAGGGTTAGCTAACTATTTCGCACCGTAGTCCTCATCTGGTCGGCACTTTCTTACATAATGCACTCCAGCTTAACTTTTTCTTCCATTCAACTTCAATTAAACAAAAGT
Organism: Raphanus sativus; assembly: GCF_000801105.2. NCBI lineage: Eukaryota > Viridiplantae > Streptophyta > Magnoliopsida > Brassicales > Brassicaceae > Raphanus > Raphanus sativus. Next base: position 12,336,390 of record NC_079517.1, read on the forward strand.
ATAAAATACTTATATTTTTATCTAGTGTATATGGTTATATATCCATTATACTTTTGAGTTAAATAATAACCATCGGATCAAAATGGATCATGATCTCTGAATCCAAGATAACCTAAATAAATATAAGTGACGGTTAGATATGTGTGTAGTCACAACTTTATCACCACTTTTTCCATTTGAAAAGAATTGTTACAAAAAAACTCAAGGAATGTGTTAATTTGTAAAGTCAACTATTTTAAAAAGAAAGTAGTAAAAAAACGAAAGTAGTATAAGTTCGACATTGACACAAATTATTAAACTACGTGTTCTAATTTCTTTTAGAAAATATTATTTCTTCATTTAAATATCAAAATTATAAATATTGGTTGAGTCTAATATATGACTATGACAGGTAACATAGTAGTTCATGTTAGTATTGTTGTTGTGTTGCCATCTAAAGTTGAAACCCAATAAGACAGGAGTCTACCTGTCAGACTAGGATGAGCACGAAGTTCAGTCTTTGGCACTGAGTTATTATTTTTTTTTTTTGATCAAACTGGCACTGAGTTATATGACAATGATCATTTGCAAGAGATGTCACATTGGAATATCCAAACCATATCTTTGAATTCATTCTCATTTTGAATGGTAAGATAGCACATCGTGTCTAACTTGTACACCTCCGAACGAGTAGGAGGTCTAAAGAAGGGTTCTTGATCAAATTTTCTGTTATAGCTCCATGGGCCGTGGCAAGTGGCAACTAACTGGATCCACGCTCTGCTATCATGCTTGCGGACATTGCTTCAAGTTTAGTTCCAATCTCATCAATCACAAACACTTGGGGCATGTAGTTTTCTACTGCTGCTATTAGCACCTCAAAGGCAAAGCAAATTACATACGTATAAACACATTTGCCAACCAGGTGAACGAATCAGAACAAGACACGCCAGCAAAAAGGGTCAGATTTCTGACGTCAGTATCAACAGCAAGAAGCAAATTTATTCCATCCAAAAAAGGAATCCAAGAGAGTTTTATTAATAGAAGAAGTGAAGCAATGACTGTGTCTTCATACAAAGCTTACAAGTTGTGATCATACAAAATAAAAGGAGATGCAAGTAGGAATTTACATCCACTGAAACTTTGTGGCGTTTTTTTACTGAGTATCCAGTGCAAGATCATGCCAAGCTTCTCCATCCACTTGCTGAGTTTCCTGATCTGAAACAATCGCAAATGCTTTAGTCGTTAGGAGAAAGCCCTAAAATTAAAAGTTTCTCTCTCAAATGTAATTTCACAATGTCTGAAACAAACACGAAGTGGTCTGTTTCCATTGGTTTCCTAAATGACATTTCCAGATCTCAATATGGGGTGTTTAACTTCGTATGCATCAACGTACTGAATTCAAGCTAGCATTTTTTTCAGACTGTGTAGTAAAACAAAACCAAACCAAAGGGGAAAACGTACTGGTTTCTTCAGTATCATCAGTCCTAACAGCAAGCACTGGAGGCAATGGGAGATCTGCAAACAATAAATAAACAATTAATCTGATGGAAAAATAGATACTAGAATGATTTCTAGATGGAAGGTTACCATCATCAGGGAGAGTGTCCCTCATCCACTCCTCGTCCACAATGTCTATAAGCATACCAAGACTCACTTCTGCCATTAGAATCCCTCAAGATTTCTACAGGAAAAATGTTCAAACTTCAGATGATAACTAACATACCCATGACTAACTAAACTATCTACAGATATAGCTTCGTCGGAGAAAGAAAACAAATATTAGTGTTCTATTGAGGAAATTCGTCGAGCAGGTGGTGAGCAATGAAGCAAAAAAAAAAATAGAACAAAAAAAGAATTAAGAAACAAAATTTTAAAAGCCAACCCTTGAAGGAAGACACGATTCTAAGTACGAAAAAACTTACTTGGATTGAATTAGTCAAAATTAAATTTGCAAAGAGACTCACCTGTTAGAGACGATGGAAGGAGAGAAGCCAGCAGAGCGCATACTAGCATTTAGGCTTAGGTTAGTTCGGTTTGAATAAATCGGTTTTGGTTAGTTCGGTTAGCACTAAAGTCACCGTACTGGACCGAACAAAAATTCGGTTAGGATGAATCGGGTTTTCGGTTAATTTATCCTTTAAATAAGGTTACCTTCCGGCTCACTAAGAGGGTTTCTAAAGTCTTCGTTAAACTTTAAACTTAGGGTATCTATCTATCTCATCACACGGTGCAGAGCTAAGCCGGCCACAACAGCCACCGATCACTCTCTCCACCCATCGTTTCAGGTACCTTCTTCTTCTTCTTCTCCAGATTTTCTCCATTCTCACGCTCACCTGGAGAAGTTGTTGTATAAAAAGGTGGTTCCTTTATTAATCTCAATCCATTTCGTCGATCCAGTAGAGTTAATTTAGTGATTTACCTCGCGATTCATGTCTGCAAACAGCTCAAATTCGATTACCTGACAATGGTTTCAGTATAAATCTTAAAGCTTTCTGTTGAATTGATGCATTGATTTAGGTCTCTCAAGTGAAGCAAATGAGTTCTTCACCATCGTTGGAGATTTTAGGTACACACATCTCTCAAACTCTATTTGAGGTATAATCACAGAGAGGTTACTTTTATCTAAAGCCACTTCCTTTTTGTTTGTTTGTAGTTAGAGACGCTGAAGGTTTCGTTGTGTGGAACGGTCCTCCTTTTAGTAGTAGCAACGGTCAACCAGCTCCCAAGAATGAGCGTGTGTCATGCTCTAGCACCAAGTTCAGCCTCGATGGATCCAAGTTCATGGCCGTTAAATCTGATGGAACCATCAGTATCTACGATTCCGCCAGCTTGAGTGAAGTTCGGTCGTTCGCGGTAGCTAATGTCACGGCTACTGAGATATCTCCGTGCGGGACTTATCTACAGACCTTTCAGAAGGCCACCACTCCCCAGGAGAAGAACGTCTCCCTTTGGAATACTGACACTGGAGATCTTGCGCATAGTCTTTACCAAAAGTCCATTACTAAAACCACTTGGTAAGCTGCTCTCTTTAGTGCTTACTAATTGTATTTGTGATGATGCCTATTATACTGCTTTTTAAATGATATGTTATGTTATTGCTGTATAGGCCATCGATTCGCTTCTCTCCTGATGAGTCTTCCGCGTGCCGTTTAGCTACAAATGAGGTGCAGTTCTTCGACTCCAAAGATTTCTCTAAAGGAATAACATCCCGGATCAGAGTTCCTGGCGTAGCTGCGTTTGAGCTTTCCAAAACCCCAGCTTCCCATGTTGCTGTCTTTGTTTTAGAAGTGAAGGTGCTCTTCATTGCTTGTGCTATACTTTGTATTCTAGTGCAATAAGTTATCTTTTTTTTTTTTTTCTGTCTGAAAGCTGTATAATTGTTTCATTCGTGGATAAGCTACTCTGACATGTTAATGCTTATTACATAAATAGGGGAGTCCAGGTAGTGTCCAGATATTTGGTTGTGGGAAAGATGCTGAGAGTCAGCCAAGTGCTAGACGGAGCTTCTTCCGGTGTTCCTCTGTGCAGTTTAGCTGGAATCATGGTTCCACTGGACTCCTGGTGGTTGTACAATCAGATGTTGACAAGACCAACAAAAGTTATTACGGGGAAACGAAGCTACACTACCTTACCGTAGATGGCACACATGAAGGCCTTGTTCCATTACGTACGTCCTAAGCTTTTGTATATCTCTGCTCTCTTGTTGTTTTTGATAGTACTGACTTTCTGGTACTTTGACAGGTAAAGAGGGACCGGTTCATGATGTTCAGTGGTCCTTCTCGGGTTCAGAGTTCGCAGTTGTATATGGCTGTATCCTTTATTTCATTAGCTATAAGGACTTATCTGTTTTACCTTAATGTTTTCTTGTGCATGTGACATGTTAGTATCTTTGTGTTCATGTTAAGAGATTATTTTTCTTCTATATGTTTCTTCTTGAATTCGTCTCTTTGAACTTTTTTTTCCTTAAGTGTGTCTTCAGTTATGCCTGCTTGTGTGACAATCTTTGACAAGAAGTGCAAACCTTTGATGGAACTTGGCGAAGGTCCTTATAACACTCTTCGATGGAATCCAAAAGGGAGAAGTACGGTTCTCTTCCTCATCCCTATATTCTTTTATCTTTCATTTTAAATTGAGTGTTCGTGTCCGAGCATAGTTGGTAACTTTCAATCGATTCTACAGTTTTATGTGTGGCTGGATTCGGTAACTTACCTGGTGATATGGTAAATAACGATCCCTCCTGCTCTTCAAATTATATATTGTCCACATGATCTTCTCTACATGGTTGCTCAATGGATCTAGTTACACATTTCAGACATTCTGGGACGTTGTCAGTAAGAAGCAACTAGGAAGTAATAAAGCCGAGTGGTCTGTAGTAAGTGAATGGTCTCCTGATGGGCGTTATTTCCTTACTGCCTCAACAGCACCAAGACGTCAAATCGACAATGGGTATGTTAAACTACCTTGCCACAATATTGAACCCCGTGATATCGCACTGATATGGAATGTTTTGTGTTATCTATCCTCTTTGTTCTGACTGAAGGATTAAAATCTTCAACTATGACGGAAAGCGTTATTTCAAGAAGATGTTTGAGAGACTGTACCAGGTATATCTCTTAACAGCTTTGGCTATCATGACTACAAGTTGTGTTACTAAACTTTTGACATGGTTATTTACCTACAGGTTGAATGGAAACCGGAGTCTCCAGAGAGGTTCGATGAGATAAGTGAGCTTCTCAAGTCAGTTGAATCATTGAAACTCGAAGGGGGCAAATCGCAAGGTCCGAGTCTCTCTTTTTTTTTTCTTTTTTTTTAACTCTTAAAACCTGTGTTGATTGTAAGAAAGTTTTTGTAAAACTTATCTTGTTCTTAAATGATTCTTCTTTATTTTAGGACAAGGATCAGCTCAGAAGAAACCTGTTGTTTCCATCCCCACCGTAAAAAAACCAGCTGCATATCAACCTCCTCATGCTAAGCACGCAGCTGCCATTCAAGCTGAGGTACTCGTAATGAACTTTTTCTATGATCTCACAACTACACAGTCATGATTGTGGGACCTAGTTTATCCCAACCGGGTTTTAAATTGGTTCTGGCCTTAACTTCCCCCACTGTTACCGTTTTCCATTGAATATACTGGCTTCACATATCAAATGTCTGATAGTTTCATGATTTGCAATTGCAGTTGCTTGGAGTAAACCCAGCAGGGTAAGTCTGTTATCTTGCACTACATATATAATCTTAGAAACCATCAATGGTTCTTTTGTTGATGGGTACTCTGTTGTTAAATACAGAGAGATGAGCAAGAACGCTCTTAGAAACAAGAAGAAGAGGGAGAATAAGAAAGCGGCAGGGGCTGCTGCTTCTGGGTCTAATAACGCCTGATTTAAGAAGTCACCCCAAGATATATTGTATTCAGTGGAGATTACAGTTTTGAGATTATTGGATGGTAATGAAATATTCCCATAGAAGTGACAGAGAACGTTATGTTGATCGCTGTTTTTTCTTCTCAAACGGTTTTTTTTTATCAGCTATGTTAAATTTCATTTTGTGTTGGTATTAAGACTACTATTAATCTACCATGAGTGAAGCCAAATTATTGTACATTTGTACTGTTCACCAACTTGGTACGCATCAAGCATAGTCAGCACAAACACGAGAAGATGTATTTATAAATTCGAACCTCAAGGTTTGTCCAAAAACTTACATTGAGAAGATAAAAGAGGGCAGAGTAAGTTAATGATATGCACGAACACGAACTCTAAAATGTCATGATGATAGTGTCATATACATGCAGTTTGAGCTACGTGTCTATCTCAGGATACTCAAGTCTCACATCTGTCGTTCTATACTTCGATTTGGCTTCCTTTAAACTCTTTCTATCTCTGTCTCTCTCCTCCCACCTCTCTCTTTCTTCTTCGGAGATCTTGTTAATTCTGAGTGTTTTGGTTATAATGGCAACATCAGCTCATAGAGCATACGCTTTTGGTAGAGCCGACGAGGCTACACACCCTGACTCTATTAGAGCCACGTTAGCTGAGTTCCTCTCCACTTTTGTCTTCGTCTTTGCAGCTGAAGGCTCTATCCTCTCTCTCGGTTCGTACACACACCCTTATGATAGTTATGATTCTATGTTTTTAGGTCTCTTACATATGTGATATAACTTGTGACTTGTGACTGTTGTGTATGTGTTTTTTCTTGTTAATCTCAGATAAGCTGTATTGGAGCCATGCAGCTCATGCCGGGACAAACACACCCGGAGGACTGGTGTTAGTAGCGTTAGCTCATGCTTTTGCTCTGTTCGCTGCTGTTTCTGCAGCCATCAATGTCTCTGGTGGACACGTTAACCCGGCCGTCACGTTTGGTGCTCTTATTGGTGGCAGACTTTCTGCAATCCGTGCCATCTATTACTGGATAGCTCAGCTTCTTGGAGCCATCCTCGCTTGTCTATTGCTAAGGCTTTCCACAAACGGCATGGTAAGACTAATTAATATCATATATTCTTTGTGATGTGAGCTAGTATATTGTGAAGCAATGGTTTAAGAGTTTTGTGTTCATGCAGAGACCAGTTGGTTTCCATGTAGCATCAGGTGTTGGTGCAGTTAATGGACTCATTTTAGAGATCATCTTAACATTTGGCTTAGTCTACGTTGTTTACTCGACTTTGATTGATCCAAAACGTGGAAGCCTTGGGGTTATAGGACCACTTGCGGTGGGACTCATAGTTGGGGCAAACATCTTGGTGGGTGGACCGTTCTCTGGTGCGTCAATGAATCCAGCTAGAGCCTTTGGTCCAGCATTGGTTGGATGGAGATGGGATGACCATTGGATCTATTGGGTCGGACCATTCATCGGTGGTGCTTTGGCCGCTCTTATATATGAGTACATGGTCATACCTACCGAGCCACCTACTACGCACCCCACCCACCAGCCTTTAGCTCCTGAAGATTACTAGATGAGAGTTTCCTTTTAGTTTGGATGCTTCTTTGTCCCAAACTTTCTTTGTATGTGTGAAATCACTTTGCATAGAATCTTTGTTTTGATGCTACTCTTTGTTTGTTGTAATAATAAGAATAAAGAAAGATTTGACAATGAGATATTTTGGTATTTTCACCAATGTATATGGATACAAGTAACAGTATCTAAGCTAAATTGTTGTTTAGTTTTAATCTGAAAAAGATTCTTGTGTAATGTGCTTCTAGCAACAGATGCTTCACAACACAGTCCTTCCTTGCTTTTGTTGTTGCTATCATGTTTCCACCACATTATCTACAGAACTTGAATCCGTTAAACAAAACATAATGGTTCTTGTTTATACATAACTAAGCAGTGATAGATCATACAAACCTTGAAAAGAGGAAGAGAAAGTTACATGTCATCAAATCTATCTTGTTCAAATCTATCTTGTTCTTGCTCGGATATCTAGTCCATCAAACAATCCCACTTATCAAACTAATAGTTCAAGAATTGTACTGGCTGACGATTGCTTGCTTACCAAGCAACAGTCATCCAACTTGCACGAGACATATTGAACCATCTGGATCAAAAACCCAATCTTCAGAGACAGCATCCCATGTTTTGCTTGAATCATTTCTCATAGATCTTGAAAACAACTTCTTGCTCTCACTATCACTACAACATTCACTACTCTCAGATTAAACCACTTCATTCTGGTTGCAGTAACACAAACCATGTCCTAAACATCTAGAGATCTGTCCTGAACATTTTCATTGTCAAACCACAAATACAACTGATTCATAATGAAGCTAACCTGGACAATACAATGGTTTGTTAGTGTTGATATGAATGACAGATAGGTAAGAAACAAAGTATTGCATAATGGTTTCTCCATTGTTTAAATCGGCTTGTGATCCAAAGCCATACGCACTAATCTTGTCGTAGCAAACTCATAGATCACCAAGCTTGAAATACTCTATCATAGCATTGTCTTGTTGATGCCACAAATGAAAAAAGATACTCAACAGACTATTTGAATAGAAGAAAACTCAGTTGGCTTTTAATATTGTCGGCAACTACATAATAAAAGAAAGTTAATATTGTCGGTAACCACATAATTCTCGAGACCATTGGCGTTTACGTTGCCCAATTACATTGAGAATAATATAATTTATTGATTATGTGAGATAATCTCATTCTTTTTTTTTGTCAACGAAAATTCATTCTTATAACTGAAGTATAATAACAGATATCTTAGCAGATACTTTAGTATTTTTAATAATATTTTAAATAATTAGAAACATTTTTCACGTCACAAATTCATGTAGTCTAAAAAATTTAAGAACTTATGAGTAAAATTAGGTTTAGATTACGTGGAATTACACAATTCCAATAACTAGCTGATAATGCAATGTGATTAACACTAGTTTATCCTATATATAACTGTAATCAAGCTGTATACATCATTTCAAGCAACTTCACAACAACATGATCTTTAGTTTTGAGACCAACATGAACTTAGTAGTATTCATTAGCATCGTATATAACTATTGATTAACAAGTATTTAACAATGGATCTCTTCTTAATCAATAATCACAGACAAGAAAAACATGATTAACGAATAAGACAAACCTCTAATGACACGGTTCTTAATGATATGGTTCAGACCAAATCTCACAGTAGTTAGCTATAGGATTAATGATTATAATATACTTATTTTAACTATAGAAATTCTGTCACAAGTTTTCACGTGTAATATGTAATCCAAGCAAGCAATGATGTGACAATAAAGTTTTTTTCTCATACTATTTTTTTTTCTCATACTAAGTTTTCCCTACTGCACAACTATCGACTATTGTCAACTTTATCTGAAAATAATCACTGACAAATATTACAAGTTTTATGTTGTTATACGGGATTCGGCCAAACAAAACCTCAACTTTGCACGAATTGCCAAAACAAACATGAACTTTTGGGCTGGCCAAAAAAACACTAAACTTTCATTGACTTTCTAATTAATTAACAATGTTTTCGTTGACTTGACAATTTAGCACGCCGTCAGTTAACTTAACATACGTCGTTTATTGTTGGCGTTAAAGTAAAACGACGTCGTTTCAAATGAGATGAAACGACGTCGTTTTATATGATTTGAAAAATAAAAACAAGTAGCCCCCTGGATTCGAACACAGGTTGGGTAAGACATATGACAAGGTGTTTTACCACTGGGCTAGTGGCACTTTCAATGTACTTACTAACATATTTAATGTTATTTGGTACTCATTGAATATAAATTTTTTTTCTAAAACCTTAAAAATATCTTTGAAATTTCAAAAAATTGAAAAAAGAAATACTTTAATAAAATTAATTTTGAAATTAAAATGAAAAAAAAATTCTTAAAAAAAATAAAAATCTTTAAAATTCAATATCTAGCTTAAAAATCGAAATTAAAAAAATTATTTTATAAAAAAAAATTAAATTTCGATTTTAAGCTGGATATTGAATTTTTTAATTTTTATCTTTTAAGAAAAAAAAATTATTTTTTCATTTTAATTTCAAAATTAATTTTATAAAAATATTCCTTTTTCAATTTTAAAATTTTAAAGATATTTTTAGGTTTTTAGAAAAAAAATTATATTCAATGAGTACCAAATAAAATTAAATATGTTATTAAGTACATTGAAAGTGCCACTAGCCCAGTGGTAAAACACCGTGTCATATGTCCTACCCAACCTGAGTTCGAATCCAGGAGGCTACTTGTTTTTATTTTTCAAATCATATAAAACGACGTCGTTTCATCTCATTTGATACGACGTCGTTTTACTTTAACGACAACAAGAAACGACGTATGTTAAGTTAACTGACGGCGTGCTAAATTGGCAAGTCAACGAAAACATTGCTAATTAATTAGAAAGTCAATGAAAGTTTAGTGTTTTCTTGGTCAGCCCAAAAATTCATGTTTGTTTTGGCAATTCGTGCAAAGTTGAGGTTTTGTTTGGCCGAATTCCCGTTGTTATACATCACCATGATTAAAAACTAAGACATGATGTTGATCGGAGAGTGAGTTGAGGGAGACAAACCAAACAATAGTAGTTTTTAATATTATTAGCCGAAAATGAAGACCATAATTACCCCTAGTTCTAGGATTTCCAAGAGAAGAAGAGACCTTTCCAAAACTTCGTTTATTAGAGATTTGTTTTTAGAATGAGAAATATAATTCCAAATGGTTTTAAAATATAATTGAGAATTAAGAGATCAATTTTTCCAAATCAAGGATTTCAAGAAAAGAAAAAGAAAATATATTACCTTGAGAAGAGAGAGTGAAAGAGGTTTATGAGAGATTTAATCTTTATCCTCTGTTTCAATCTCTCTGTTCTAATTTGAGATCTTTATCCTTAAACTCAAGTCTACCAAAATTAATAAAAACTATAAAAATTTAATAGTTTCTCGTACTCTCTCTCTCTCGTTAATATATATAGACTTATTTCCAATAACACTTTCTTTCTTTAAAATGGATTCTGAAAAAAAATCTAAATTATCATGTTCATCTCCATAAAATTCTCTTAAATACCAAAGATTTAAAAACTCAGAACTTTTGAATTGAGGGACTATAAAGAAAAGTGAGAAGTAGTAAGCTCTAGAATAGGATAACGTTAATACAATACTAATAAATATTCTTGCAAATATTTATACACACACGGTTCGTGGAGTAATCTTTAAAACGTTCAGGAGCCGCTTTCCTTGACCACGAGTTCTGACATTTTTGTTGCCAGTGAACGTTGGAACCATTCGAAGCAGCTTTTCGTACTCTGTTGCATTAAGGTAACCACCCAACCTTAAAACCACCGTATCTACTGCCTTTGAGTGTTGCAGCACAAGTTTTATGAAGGAAACCACATGTTTTGACTTTGCTCGCGTAGCAACAACACAGTGTGAATAGGTCTGCTTTGTCGTTGGAAAGTCCCCATATTCCAATCTCCAGCATCCATCAGGATTCAAGCCTTGCTTACGCAAGTGTCTGTTAAACTCCGCATCCTGAAGAGAGAGTAACAAAAAGAATGTTCAAGTAAACTATGAAAACCGATGTCCAATTCTACAATATAACTCTGTCATAACACACACACACACGCACATAACTGTCACTACTCAGTAAATAGTTATTATTAAACATAAAAAGAGGGGTTCATCGTAAAAAAAAGAAGAAGAAGAAGATACCGGTATGCCTCTATAAGATATTGTGTTAAGTGTTATCTTCTGTAATCCAGGTGAGTTTTGTAGCAGCCTTGCTAAGGAAGGAATAACAGAGCGAACAACCATCGTTGTAACAGTCAAAGATTTAGCCTGGAGTTGGGGAAAAGGAAGACCACAAAGCTCGGCAACAGATAGAAGCTAACAAAAGAAAGAGAGAGAATTAGAATGCCACAGCGAAAACTGTTTTTACCAATGTGTGCAGACTCTGCAACCAAACCAGATAAGGTGGAAAATATTACCTGAAGGACGATTGGTCCAATAGTAAGATTCTCTACGTTTTGCAACTTTTGTAGCATCTTTAGCACCATATCTTGATGAAAACCATCACCCCTCGTTGTTTCTCCGACATAGTTTAGGCTGAAATAAGCATCGGTTAAAGAGGAGACATCCACTAATGTACATGGTTCAAGAGACCCAATCAATTTCAAATATTGGATGTGTGGTGCTACAATCTTTAATGTTCCGAAGTATGGACCAAAAACTATCTCCAACCTTGTCAGCTTGGGTGAGTTGCTCAGATCAAGATGACCAAGTTTTGGACAGTTAATCAATACCAGGCTTTCAAGCATTGGACAACCAGAGAGGATATTAGCTAGGGATTCATCGGGCAGACTGAAACATTCCAGAGACAAGTTCCTCAACGATGTCCAAACGACCGTAGGTTTGGGAATCATGTTGCGATAATCATAGCTGCCACGATGACCTAAAGCCAATCTGAGCTGCTTTACAGAGGAATTGGTAAAGAAAAGATCTGGAAGCACATTATCGGAACCGATAATGACGAGAGAGATTTTGTCAGCCTCCCGGGACAGAGCGAGCTCGATCCAGCTATTAACATGTGATGATGAAGTTAAAGAGGAGTTATTAGGATTGAAGGTAACATGGATATGGAAACTCGTGAGTTTGGGAGCCGTGAAGAAGCTAGCTAGGGTTTTGCTTATGGAAACAGGATGATGATCCCATGTGTGGCAATGAAAGGAGAGAGAAGGGGTTTCGCGCCATACATGCTTCCATCGTTTGGACAAGGCGGAGGTTCTGACTGCGTACTCTGTCGGAATGTAGGAGAGGATGTGTTGGAGGACCTCGTCCGGTAGTGAGCTGATGAAATCTGAACCGCCGTTTGAACGGGAGCGGTGGCTAGGGCTTCTTACGGTGGTCGAGATTCCGTTACTCTCACTTTCGACCCTCTTCGTCATACTGTATTTTTCTTTTTCACAATTGATGAGTAAATTTTCTAGGGTTATATAACGCGAAAATCAAAAGAAAAAGAGGATTATCTTTTTTTTTTCGCAACAAAGAGGATTATCTATGTTGGGTTTAGAACCGAACCGGATAAAAACTCTTTTACTAGCAACTATGTGTTTTCCTGCACCATGTGCATTAAAAAAAATTTAAAATATTTTTAACAGATAAATATAAATTATATTTAATATTTATTAATATTTATTAATATTATAAATTTTCTTTTTCTTATCAATATTTAATATAAATTTAATTTAACTGAACATTAAAATTAAGATAAAAACAAATTTGTTTATTTTGAATTATATTTAAGAATGTGCATGTATATATTTAAAATTATAATGTTAGGTAGATTTTTCTATCTATTTATTTTAATTAAATATATTAAATAAATATGTAAAATTGTATAATTGTCAAAAATTAAATCAAACAATATTTATAAAATCTGTAGATATATATAAGAAACTAAATGCCATAATTGAATCTATTTATTTTAATTATGATTTATGAATTATTACCATATTTTAAAAAGTCCAAAAATAGAAATCGACAATAAATGTAATATATGAGTTACTATATTTAAAAATTTTACTAAAAATATAAATTAACATTAAATGTAATTGTTCATGTCATATTAATCTAGAAGACATGTCATCAATTTTAGTAGCCATGTCATATTATTTTTGTGAAAATAATTGTAGAGAGGACATGTGGCAAAATCACTTCTTAAATATAGTCTAGGAGATTTTATCACATCTATCGATGAATGCCACCTAAGGCCTCTATGGTTGGTTAACTAAAGATTAAGACCATCTTTAATAACACAAAGTTCTGAAACTTTTGAAAGGTAGTTAAGTTAAATATTAAGACCATAATTACCTTTCAAAATTTTCAAAAACTTTATTAAGTAAAGATGTGTTTTTAGAAGGAGAAAGACATCAAAATGGTTTTAAAATATAATAGAGAATTAAGAGATCAATTTTTTCCAAATCAAGAATTTCCAAGGGAAAAAAAAATATTACCTTGAAAAGATAGAATGAGTGATTTAATATTTATCCTCTGTAATCTCTCTGTTCTATCCTTTATCCTTTAAACTCAAGTCCATGGAAATTAACAAAAACTTTGGAAATGTAATAATCTATTGTACACTCATTAATATATATATAGACTTATTTCCAAAGGGTAGTTTTATAAATTCCAAAATCACTTTCTTCCTTTTAATTTTTTAATGGATTCTGTAAATCTAAATTCTCATGTTCATCTCCAAAAAATTCTCTTAAATACCAAAGATTTTAAAAAATCAGAACTTTTGATTTGAGGGACTTTAAAGAAAAAATAGAATTAGTAAACTCTAGAATAGGATAACGTTAATACAATACTATTAAATAATCTTGTTGATCGTAGTTGAAAATATTTATACACACACTGTTCATGGAGTAATCTTTAAAATGTTCAAGAGCCGCTTCGCTTGACCACGAGTTCTGACATTTTTGTTGCCAGTAAATGTTGAACCACTCGAAGCAGCTTTCGGTACTCTGTTGCATTAAGGTAACCACCCAACCTTAAAACCATCGTATCTACCGTCTTTGAGTTTAGCAGCACAAGTTTGATGAACGAAACCACATCTTTTGACTTTGCTAGCTTAGCAACAACACCAAAAGACGATCGTGAACAGGTCTGCTCTGTCGTTGGAAAGTCCCCGTATTTCATTCTCCAGCATCGATCAGGATTTAGACCTTGCATACGTAAGTGTCTGTCAAGCTCCGCATCCTGAAGAGAGTAATAAAAAGAATGATCAAGTAAATTATTAAAAGTGATGTCCACGTCAGAACACTCACACAAGCACATATCCTAACGGTGTTCCCTACTCGTAAATAGTCATTATTAAGATAAAAAGAGGTTCATGGTAAAAAAAAAAAAAATACATGTATGCCTTTGAAATATATTGTGGTAACTGCTGTTATCTTCTGTAATCCAGGTGAATTTTGTAGCAGCCTTGCGAAGGCAGGAAAAACAGATCGAACAACCATCATTACAACAGTCAAAGATTTAGCCTGGAATTGTGTTAAACTTAAGCAATTTGCTGAATATTTCGTGTCGTATTCATCGTGAGTCTCAAGCTCAATATATACATGTTTACAAGTTTATCTAATACCGACTTATGTGGGAGTAATTATCTCCAACATATTACATAGTTATCAACACTTAAATACATATTTATCTCCAACACTCCCCCTCAAGTGGGAGCATTGCAAATGCCCAACTTGGACATAAGATGGCTGAACTGAACCTTCCCCAATGCCTTTGTCAGAACGTCCGCTAGTTGCTCCTTTGTACCAATATATGAACATGTAATCATTCCTGACTTCAAAGAATCACGAACTCTGTGACAATCTATCTCAACATGTTTAGTCCTCTCATGGAAAACAGGGTTAGAAGCGATGTAAAGTGCAGCCTTGCTGTCACAAAACAGACGCGATGGAGTCTTTGGTGCAAAGCCAAGATCAGTGAGAAGCTGTCGTAACCACTTGACTTCTCGTGTAGCAATTGACATCGCTCGATACTCTGCCTCTGCAGATGAATGGGATACCACATTTTGTTTCTTAGTTTTCCATGAAACAGGAGAACCTCCTATCATAGCCACATACGCAGTCAAAGATCTTCTTGTCAACGGACACGCCGCCCAGTCAGCATCGCAATATATGGATAACTGCAAATCATTAGTCGACTTCAGTAAAATCCCCTGTCCAGCACTTCCTTTTAGAAAACGTACAACTCGCAGAGCAGCCTCCATATGCTTCTCTCTCGGTTTTTGCATAAACTGAGACAGTATGTGGACAGAGTAAGAAATATCAGGTCTCGTATTAGCAAGATAAATAAGTCGACCCACTAGTCTTCTATACCGAGCAGGTTGACTAAGTAACAGGCTATCGTCTGTTGCCAAACGATGATTCTGCTCCATCGGTGTCGCGGCGGGTGTAGAGTTACCAAGACCAGCCTCTGTTACTATATCCAACGCATACTTTCTTTGACTCAAGACGAACCCATCTCTGCTCCGAGCTATCTCCAATCCGAGAAAATACTTGAGTTTCCCCAGATCCTTCATGTGAAAACATTCACCAAGATACTTCTTAAACTTCTGAATCGCTTCACCATCATTTCCACAAACGATCAGATCATCAACATAGATTAACACTCTTATCTCAACAGTCCCACGAGAATAAACGAACAGAGAGTAGTCAGAGTAAGACTGATAGAAACCTGCACGAATGAGTGCTTTGGTGAGCTTCTCGAACCAACACCTAGGAGCCTGCTTCAAACCATAAAGTGACTTACGAAGCCTCAACACTTTGTTAGGCTCAGAGTGTGTAAAACCTTGCGGAAGCTTGATATAAACTTCTTCATCCAAATCTCCATGTAGAAACGCGTTGTGCACATCCATCTGGTGAACTTCCCAGTCATTAGCAGCAATCACTTTTAATAAGCTTCGAACAGTTGTCATCTTTGCAACAGGAGCAAAGGTTTCATCATAATCTGTCCCTGCCTTCTGTCTATTTCCGAGCACAACCAACCTTGCTTTAAAACGCTCTATTGTCCCATCAGCATTATATTTTATCTTGAAGACCCACATTGTCCCTAAAGCCACACGACCAGGAGGCAAATCCACAACGCTCCAAGTATTAGCCACCTCAAGAGCATCCACTTCTTTGTATACTGCCTTCGTCCATCGTTTATCTTTCATAGCTTCTGCAAAGTTCTTGGGCTCAATCTCTGCACAAACGGCTGCAACGAAGGCTTTGTGCCCAACAGAAAACTTTTCATCAGAAATAAGTTCAGTAAGTGGACAGAATGTGTTACCTGAGACCGGGTCGAAGTAGACGCTGAAGGAGTGATCAGGTAGAGGAACACGCGGTGTACTATTTCCGCAGATAGCATTATAAATCACGAAGTCATTCAGACGAACAGAAGGTGTCTTTACTCGCTGACCCCTGCCCAAAGACGTTTCTGATTCTCCAACAGCTTCCGTAGTTACTACAGGAGGCGTATCAGTTGTTGCAACAGTTACCTCCGGACCAATCTCTATTATTGCAGGATCCTGCGTGTCTGGTTCAGTACTTGTAACACGCGAGTCCTGTGAATCAGGTTCCGAACTTGGAATCTGTGAACTCTGTGGTGGCATTGGCTCACAATCATTGCCACTACTCCCCCTGCTTTCAAGAACCTCTCCTTCAATCACTTGAGACTCATCACCGAAACTTTCAATAGTAAGCGGAGAGTGTGTTGTATCAGATACTGCAGTTGCAAAAGGGAACACGTTTTCCTGAAAAATCACATCTCGTGACACAAAAAATTCCTTCTTTTCCAAGTCATATAACTGCCAACCCTTCTTCCCAAAAGGGTAGCCAACGAATGCACACCTTCTACTCCTGGAGCTAAACTTGTTTTTATCTCGCAACTGCTTATGAGCAAAACATAAAGAACCAAATACTCGCAAATCACCATAAGAAGGGACCGTACCAAACAACAACTCATGAGGACACTTCCCGTTGAGAATCTTGGTAGGAGTAAGATTTATAGCATGGGCTGCAGCTAATACCGCCTCACCCCAAAACTTGACCGGCACGCTAGCTTGAAAAAGCAACGATCGTGCGACATTCAGCAGATGCCGATGCTTCCTTTCAACCCTTCCATTTTGTTGTGGGGTTCCAACACAGGAAGTCTGATGAATGATCCCTTTGTTTCTGAAAAAGGATGACAAACACATGAACTCGGTGCCGTTGTCACTACGGACTTTCTTCACTGTTTTACCAAATTGTGTATCAGCATAGGTACAGAAGTTCTCAACAACCTTCTTCACCTCCGACTTTTCACGCAATAAGAATGTCCATACTGTGCGCGAGAAGTCGTCTAATATTGTTAAGAAATAAGATGCTCCATTCGATGTTTTCAAACGATAAGGCCCCCATACGTCAATGTGAATTAACTCAAAACACTCAATAGTTTTATTAGAACTTTCTGAAAAATGATCTCTAGTTTGCTTAGCCTCAAAGCAGACCTCGCAAGAATGTAAAGTTTGAGAAACACCAACACCAGAAAACAATGGCAAAGAAGATAAAACTGAAAACGATGGATGCCCCAACCGACGATGCCACAAAACTGAGTCTGCAATCTTCACTGTCTTGTTCACACGCACCGATCCGACATCCTTAAAATAGTACACCCCGTCGCGTTCCTCACCTGCTCCAATCAGCGTCCTCGAACATCGGTCCTGTAAAACACATAGAGTATCGGTGAAAAACGCGAAACAGTTCGAGTTCCTGAGCAATTTAGATACTGAGATTAGAGAACAGTTCAGGTTGGGAACATATAAAACATCAAGTAATGAGATGCGATCAGACAAGGGCAACACACCCACTTTCATTGCTACTGTTGTACTACCATCTGCGAACCCCACTTTACAGGATGGTATGTCTTTGAGATCGACCAGTAGACTAACATCTCCTGTCATATGATGTGAAGCCCCAGTATCTATGATCACATCACCCATATTCTTACCGGACAACTTATCAGAAGAGGCAGGTTTGTTGTTGATAATCTGGGTGATCGCTCTCCACTGTTCTGGAGTAAGATCGGGTGTAGAGTTTGCTGGATTCGCTGAAGTAGCATATGCAGAGCTACTCTGTCCTCTTCCCCGTGAAGCTCCACGACCACCTCTTGAAGAACCACGACTTCCTCTTCCACCTCTCTCTGTAAACCATTCAGGATATCCGATTAACTGCCAACAAGCAGACTTTTCATGACCTGTCCTGCCACAATTCGAACAACTTCGATCTCTTCCTCTGTTTTGGGAAGTCTGCGAAGCATACTCATCACCTGAGTTTCCCCGCATCACATTGGAATCACCATTATTCCCTTCTCGTTTGGTAGCAAACCCAACAGCCTCTTGCTGCTGTTCACGAATCTTTGCGGAGTTCAACCGATCCTCCTCACGAACCACTTTATTGTAAACTTTCCCTAGATCCGGCAACACGTCCGCTTCTATGATTGCAGTGACCACATGACCAAATCTGGATTCATCCAAACCCATAACAAACTGATGCACTCTCTCATCTTCTCTCTCTTTCTCGTATAAACTGGCTGCTTCACACGTACAAGCTGGTGGAGGACGATATGTTTGCAACTCTTCCCACATCTTTGCTAAACGTCCATAATAGTCTATAACCGCCTGTCCATCTTGTCTGCACGAAGCAAGCTTGCACATCAACTGATGCACCCGTACCTTGTTACCCACGGAAAACCTCTCTTTAAGATTCTCCCAAAGCTTCTGAGCATCGGTTATGAAGGTAACGGTAGACCTGACTCGTGGTTCGATCGACGTCCGTAACCACCCCACAATCATTGAATTTACGCTGAACCAGCTCTCGAGATCAGCATGTCCCTCTGGTGGTTTTGTCAAAGTACCATCGATGAAACCAGCCTTCCGTTTCGCTTGCAGAGCATTCATCATCTCCGTTGCCCATTCGTTATAGTTTTCTCCTTTTAGTTGCACGGAGGTGATCAAAGCTCCAGGGTTGTCTGACGAGAACAATGAATAGGGCGAACTCGCTCCTTTCTCTCCGGACACGCCGATAATATTTTTATTATCTCCCACATCTTCGTTAAGAATGAAAACCGTAAAGTTTAAGGTGAGCAAAGATCGATTTGTTTCTGGATCTATTGCTCTGATACCATGTTAAACTTAAGCAATTTGCTGAATATTTCGTGTCGTATTCATCGTGAGTAAGCTCAATATATACATGTTTACAAGTTTATCTAATACCGACTTATGTGGGAGTAATTATCTCCAACATATTACATAGTTATCAACACTTAAATACATATTTATCTCCAACAAATTGCGGAAAAGGAAGACCACGCAGCTCGGCGACAGATATAACCTAACAAAAGAAAGACAAAATCATAGAATGCCACTGGGGAAACTGTTTCATGAACGACCTTATGCATGTTCACAATAACAGGTGTTCATAAACGAATAAACCAATGTCTGCAGGCTTAAGAGAATGGTAGAACAACAATCATAAGATGGGAAAATATACCTGAAGGACGACTGGTCCAATAGTAAGCCTCTCTACGTTTTGAAACTTTTCTAGCATCTCCAGCACCATGAAAATCATCATCCCTAGTTGTTCTTCCGACATAGCTAAGGCTGAATCTAGCCTCGGTTAAAGAGGAGACATCAACTAACGTACATGGGTAGAGAGACCCTATCAATTTCAAAAAACGGATGTGAGGCGCTACGATCTTCGATCGTCCGAAGTACTTGCCAGTTATTTCCAATCTTGTCAACTTGAGTGACTTGCTCAGATCAAGATGACCAAGTTTTGGACAGTTAATCAATACCAGGCTTTCAAGCATTGGACAACCAGAGAGGATATTAGCTAGGGATTCATCGGGCAGACCGCAACGTTCCAGAGACAAGTTCCTTATAGATGTCCAAAACACTGTACAGTTAGGAATCACTTCGGGGTAACTATAGCCGCCACGACCCAAAGTCAAGCTGAGCTCCTTCAGAGGAATTGCTAAAGAAGAAATCCGGGCACAACACGTTATCCGAACCGGAACCGATTACGACGAGAGAGATTTTCTCGGCGTGGCGGGACACAGCGAGCTCGATCCAGCTATGAATATGGGATGAAGTTAGATCGAAGTTATTGAAGGTAACATGGATATGGAAACTCGTGAGTTTGGGAGCCGTGAAGTTGGTGGCTAGGGTTTTGGTTATGGAATCAGGATGATCAGACATGTGGCAATGAAAGGAGAGAGAAGGGGTTTCGCGCCATACGTGCTTCCATCGTTTGGACAAGACGGAAGTTCTGATTGCGTACTCGGTGGGAATGTAGGAGAGGATGTGATGGAGGATCGCGTCGGGGAGTAAACTGATGAAATCTGAACGGTCATGACTAAAATGAAAAGAAATAAACAGAGGAATAGTATGTATGTAGTGAAGTGTCTAATGCTTTGAGGTATATAAGTGACTTTAAATTGGTTTGGTCAAACAATTGGGTGTATAACGATTTTGACACCAGATGTATTTTAGTCATGACGCTAACCAACTGTCTATAACGTCAAAACTCACATTGTTATTACAAAACATTTATCTTGCAAGTTTTTCGTTCAAATTAACAAAAGAATAGTACAAAGATATGACTTTGTTAAGGTCATACAGTTTGAGAAAGTAAAGCAAGAGCAGACATACAATTAAATGAAAGCTAGATGGAAAGAAAGCAAGTACGAGAGATTTTATGTTTCTAGTTAATCTTAATCGAGTGGTGCAAGTGGTGCACCCACCACTCACCACGGCCATGGTTACTTCAGCTACATCATTGCATGGGTATCGAATTTTCAAACATTTGTTATGTCTTTTTCTCTCAAGTTCCAATCCTTCACTTGCACATTTTGTTATTACCTTGTAAAATATTTAGACAGAACCAAGAACCACGATCTGTGTTCAATGAAAAGACCGAACACTGAACTTTTGAACAGATAGTAAGCAGGAAGCGATCTAACCACTTAATAAAAGGAAAATTGCTGTTCAGACAAAACGCATCAAGTGATAACAAAACCAAGTCTTTTCTGTTCGTAACGACTAGAGAAAACAAGAATTCTGAACGGTGCTCAAAAAAGGTCGAGCACCAAACATTTTTTTTTATGGTGAGGGGTTTTGCTGGTGAGCCTTCTTCACTTAGGAGGCAGTAGCTTTAGCAGCTTCTTCAGGAGAAGGAGTCTCGAAAGTCTCTCCCGCTACAAGTTCTGGGACATCATCATCGTCGTCGTCATCTTCTTGGATAGTCGCTGGAACATCAGCTCCTCCACCTGGTGCCTGTTTCTGGAACTGCTCTGCTAGCTTCTTTAGGTTGTCCAAGTTATCAGTTCCTGTGATTATCAAAGTAAGAGAAAACAATTAACTCAATGGTTCATTAGTTTGGAAAGAGTAAAACACTTAAAGATTGCTTACCAAGTTGGCTGATAATCTGTGGAAGTATGTCTTGCAACTCTGCAAGAACAAAAATTCAAAAATTCCAAAGTTAGAGAATAAACAAAAGCCGAGAAGAGTCATTGTTGATACACAAGACTTACTTTTGGTCTGTGGTGTACCGCTCACAGCCCATGTGTTAGCAGCAACGGAAGCTTGAACTGTAATAGCAACATGCAATGTAAATGACCATTAAATTAACCAAAAAGAAACGCTGAGATTTCTAATAAAAGTGAAAAGAAAAGGTTTGGAACTTTTACCTTTAGGGTTAAGGAACTGAATCACAGAGTCATCCTTAAAGATGTTAACTTCTTCGATACCGGGAATGGAGTTGACTCCAACTCTCTTGAGAGTGCTTTGTAGCTTCTTGTCGTCGGTCGTGTTTGTCTTGTGAACAGCCTTCTTCTTCCTGAAAAAATGGAAATCAAAAAACAATTTAGCAAAAACATAACGTTGCCTAATAATGCTTTAAACTGAGACTTTAATATACATATACCTTCTTACAGTCCCTTTACCGCCAGTGCGGACAGTGTTAGCCATCTTCATCAACTTCTCCCTATTCATCTGTTGTAATGAAAACAACACACAAAAGCTTAAACCTTTTAGTATCAAAGACAGAACCATTTATGAATACACAGATATAGATCAATGATTAGCAGTACGAAGAGCAAAGTTTCGTTTTGTACAATGAGCTTTAAACTTCTTCAATCGATTAGGTGTCAATTGTTTCGATAAAATCAGACAGTACTTTCCACACTTAATTAAGTTGTCGGAGGGTAGATGATACTAAATGACAAAAGCAGTAACCAAATGAATCGAGAAAAAAAAAACATGAGACAATCGATTCTGTAGGAATGAAGAATGATTAGATTAGTGAAAGTGGGGTTACCTTGTTATTCGATTTTTAGGGTTCTTCCTATGTAAGAAGAAGAAGAAGATAAGTAAGAGTGAGAGGAGGGGGAGAGATGTAAGCGGCGGAGGGTTTTGCAGTTTTAAGTAAATGCGATGTTTTAGCCCAATCTCGCTTTTTATAACACGAATACAATTATTATAGTAAAACACCATCCAACGGTCAATATCTCGCGTTTCTTAAGAGACTCTCGTTCTCTACCGTTCGATTTTACTTTTTATTTGGATCAATGGGCCTAGAGATGTTAATATGGGTAAACCCACCCCATTTAGACCCACCCCATTTAGTACCCACCCCATTTAGAACCCATATAAATTTAGACTCAGACCTATTAGGGCTATCCATTTAGAACCCATAAAATTTATATGTACCCATTTAGACCCATTTAGACTAGATTTTTTTTTTTTGCATTAGTTATGTTTATAAAATGATTTTAAATAGATAATTTCTTTTTTTTCACCTTTTTAACTTTATGAACTCTAAATAAATCATTTATCAATAACTTTTGATATGTATTCTTGCTTGCTTTGTGTCAAATATTAAATAAATTATTTATCAATAATTTTTTTTAACTTTATGGACTCTAGATAAATGTATACATTTCAAAAAGAACACTAGTTCAGAAATGAATCAATGATTAATAAAAACTTTTGAGATGGGTTTTAAACAAACAATAGGAAGCAAAGAACACAATTTTTGAGATGATCTCTAGTACAAAGTACAAACAAATAATAAAAACTTTTGAGATGGGTTTTAAACAAACAATAGAAAGCAAAGAACACAGTTTTTGAGATGATCTCTATTACAAAGTACAAACAAAGAAACAAATGATGACAGAAGCCTCTTGAGACTGATCATCTCGACTTCTGTCCGAAAGAACACAGTTTTTGAGTATCTTCTCTACTTCCTACAAAGCAAAGAAACAAATAAGCGACTCTTACAAGAAGCAAAGCAAAGAGATTCTAGCATCAGTCACATTCTCACTCGAATCACAAGACCATTAGCTCAAATGTAAAGACAACAACACTGATGTAAAGACAACAACACTGATCTCTACTATCCCATGCACATATTTTAACTTTGTAAGAGAACTCAACGTTAGATAAGGTTTTAAAGATATTACCTCAGATGTTCAACGCACATTTGAATCTTCTGATCTTGAACCCTCGATTCCAGAAGTAGTTGTATTCTTCCTAGCATCTTCGTTGCACATATCATCAACATCTTCTATTGTACCTGTGACATTTATATAAACAAAAAACATATCAAGCCACTATGGAGTTATGACTTAACATCTCTAGCAACAAAGAACAATAATCAGTTAGAGTACAAGTTACCTTCATATTCCGCAAAACCTCGCAACTAGTTGCGAGTACAGAGCAAAGCCTGGACATTCTTGGGAAGCAAGCGACTTCGGTATGGAGTTAGAACCCGAGCTCCGATACTGAAAGCCGATTCAGATGCTACTGTCGTGATAGGTATACTAAGTATGTCACGCGCCATCATTGCCAAATCACCAAATCGAGCTTGGTTTTCCCTCCAATAGTTTAATACATCCAAATTGGGAAAAGACTTTCTATCTAGCCTCTCCTCATCAAGATACACATCTAAATGTGTTCTTGTGTTTCCTAGATTACTCCCAAGGCTTCTTTCCAATTCAAAGAGATCCTGTAACAAGATGAAAAGCCATTAACCAAGTTCAAAAACCAACAGTCATGGCGAGCATCAATCATGGCGAGCAATAGTCATGGCGAAAGCACAACATCAAACCAAGAGGAGATGTAAAAGAGTAAAGATGCTTGAAACTTACACTGTCTAAATCATCTTCAAGAGGAGATTCATTAACCAGATCCTGTGGAGTTGGTGTATATGAAGTTGAAGAACCAGAAGAACTGCCCCAAGTCCTATCTTGATACTCTTTATAAAGTGTAGTCAAATGAGTCTTAAGCTCTTTAGTTTTTAAACTAGAAGTAGAAGGATCCAAAGTTTCATAAAGCTTCTCAAGAACTTGTAACTTCAGCCTTGGATCAAAAATTGCACCCATAGCCAAAATGATGCTGTAATCCTCCCAATACTTGGCAAATTTAACTTGCATTTCCTTAGCCATCTGCTTCAAATCATAATCATTACAGCTCGCAAAACGCTTCAGCAATTTCTCAATCCTCCAAACTTCTAAGAAGTACACATTATATGTTGGGTACTTTGATCCTGAAAAGTGATTAGTGATTTAACTGAAAGGTTTCAGCAACTCACTTATTTTTTGCCCACGATCCCACTCTCTTTCAGAAGGTAGCCATATGTAGTGCCTGTCAAAAGCCTCCAAGCTTTTAAATGCTCTCCTAAACTTCAACGCTCTAACCAGCATTTCATAAGTAGAATTCCACCTAGTAGAAACGTCAAGTGATAAACCAGATCCACTAGGAATCCCCACTCGCTCTACACATGCTGCAAAGGCTTGAATTCTTGTCCCAGATGCTTTCACATACCTCACGCTTTCCCTGATGTTGTGCAGAAGATTTTTCGCTAATTCCAAGCCTTCTTTGACTATCAAATTTAAGATGTGGGCACAGCATCTCACGTGTAAATACTTGCCATCACACAATAAGCCATAACCACTCATCATCTGAAGCTGTCCCTTGAGGATCCTCTGCATACAGTCGTTGCTATTAGCATTGTCGACAGTAAGAGAGAATACCTTCTTCTCTAAGCCCCACTCCATCATACACTCCAAAATCTTGTTAGCAATCTCTTCTCCCGTGTGTGGAGGCTTCAAATCACAGAAAGCAAGAATCTTACTCTGCAAGTTCCAGCCATCGTCTATGAAGTGGGAAGTAAGACATATGTATCCCATGCTATTAGGACGAGAAGTCCAAAGATCCGAAGTAAAGCAAACCCGAGCAGTATGTCCAGCAAACACTTTCTTCAGCTCTTCCTTTTCTGCTTCATACCTCTTATAAACATCTGCTGCAGCCGTTTGTCTACAAATGGGCTTACAGTCTGGATTCAGATACTTGTCTCGTGCTCTGACCTTCTAGAATTTTGCGATCTGAATGGAAGATCATGATAGATGATTGCCTCACTAACCATAACACGATCTATATTATGATCATATGCAGCCTTGTCTTCCTTTGGAGGCTTCTTTGGACAAGTTTCCAAGTGGCATTGTAGATGATGAGTTCCACAGCTTACATACTTTTCATTACGTGTCACCAACTTCATACCACAATGCACACATCTGGCCCTCTCTTTGCCATCAGATTCAACCTCCACTGATACAAATTCTTCCCAAACCCATGATGTTTTACGTCTCTTGCGTGGAGCTTGAGCTTGAGCTGATGTTTCACTTTGCTGTTCTTCTAGCTGTGTAGCTTCCAAACTCATCCCATCTTCTTCATTCATGTCAATAAAAGTATCCATGTTGTGCTGTGCCATATTCCAGAAGATATTGCTGTGTATGCAAGAGTCAAAACTATAATTTATTGTCTTTCATTCAAAAAACAAGACAAAAGCAGATCAAAAACATAACTAGGCTCATGTAATATAAAGAAGTATGCATCAACGAGCTGTGAATTTCTCAAAGTTTGATGGTAATCTTTTTTCATCATCACTGCCTAATAATTCAAAGACAAAAACATATAGAAATAGATCCAAAAGCCTCAGAAACTAGAAACTAGATGCTATGCTTATTGCTCAACAAAGAATCTAAGGCTAACAATTAGTAAGGTTTTAACTTACAATGGCTATGTTGTTGCCGTTGAGCAGAATCTGATCAAGCTTAGTGACCCGACTTCCTTCTGCTGTAATCTCACTGCACAGAGTGACTTGCTTAGTTAGAGAGACACAACGCAATGAACTTTTAACAGAAACTAATAGACTAGAATGCTTATGAATCAGTTTAACAGAAACTAATAGACTAAAACACACACACAAATGTTCCAGTCTAAACACACACACACTGAACTTAGCATCAACGAGTCTACTGCCATTGGTGATGGCCGGTTCTTAATTACTAAACCAAAAAAAATCTCAGTGTACACAACATAGGCAGCCTATAACCATCTCGAACCTGACATAAGCAAACTCACCCAATGGTAACATAAACTAGCTGTTTACATACTAGAAGACTCATAATGATTCACAGTTCCTTAAACAAGCAACCACTCCAATCAAGTTACCTTAATGACTGATGGGTTTGGTTCAGGACAAAGACTGATGAAGCTTAATGGCTGAGAGAGAGCTCGAGGACGAACCTATGGTGATGAGTGATGAACCTATACAGAAAGAACACCGTAAACTCGTTATTAACATCTCTACCCATGATCCAACATTCCGATAAACATAACTTTAGCTTTATTACCAAGCCCTTTTCTCGAACAAGCAGATTCATATAACAAGCACTAGTCAATTCACCAGAGAACTCTTTACAATGAGATCGGTTTGTTTAAACTTTAAAGCTATCTGCTTAATGGCTGAGAGAGAGAGAGCTCGAGGACGAACCTATGGTGATGAGTGATGAAGCTTTATAGCAACGACTTCTCCACCTTATACAGAAAGAACACACAAAGAGACGAGGGAGGCGGCAAAGCGAGAGAGAGCTCGAGGTCTGAGCTCGGAGAAGAGAGAGAGAGAGCCTTCGCTTCGAAGGAGACGAATCAGACGATGGGTTCTCCCTTTTGATGAAAGGAGATCGATGTGGGAGACGATGGGCGGATGGGTTGAATCGGAGGAGATCGATGTCGTTCTCCGTTGATTTGATCGAAGCCGAAGGAGAAGAAGATCTAAAGAGAAGAAGTATAAACATTAAAACGACAACGTTTGATTAAAAAAAACATAAATGGGTTAAATGGATACCCATTTATTTTAGAGAAAACTCATTTAATAAATGGGTCTTAAAAAGGTTACCCATATAAAACCCAAATAGTTAAATGGGTCTAAATGGACATATTTTTTTATAAATCCATATGGGCCTGCGGGTTTCAAACCCATATTAACATCCCTAAATGGGCCTGAATCTATGGCCCATTTCAGATTTCGAATTTAACATTTTTTGTCTTCGTAAATGCGTAATTACCGGAAGACGTGGCTGTGTTAGCAAACAGTAAACAAGTTTTAGACATTCAAGAAGTACAACTTTGTGTAATAAAGAAGCAATAATTTAACTTTTTATTTTTATTATTTAATACACAAACATTTCACAGCACCACAAGGCTTTTGGCAGCCAATTGGGCCGAGTTTCACTGTTTATTCATATTTTTGAGATTTACAACTTTTTTTAATATTCATTTTGGTCTGTAGAAACTTCAGATCTTGTGATTTCTAAGTTGTATGAAAATCGACTGGTCCAAATCATGTGGCACAAAACAGGCTCATCTTTCAATAGCAAGTAACCGTATAATTGATATCTTATTAAACCGAAATATTCCGGTTCGGACTTATACGAGACTTCAGTAGTGTCCAACCAATGCACGTATTTATTTACTCCATGCACGTATCACTCTTACCTACCAATCGATGACCACAAATTCGATTATAACAACGGTCAAACTGATTAGGTTCAGAGTAGTTGATTTTTGGTACCAAAGAGATTGTAGTTTTCCTTTTTGGGTCAGCATAAAAGTAATTATA
Organism: Raphanus sativus; assembly: GCF_000801105.2. NCBI lineage: Eukaryota > Viridiplantae > Streptophyta > Magnoliopsida > Brassicales > Brassicaceae > Raphanus > Raphanus sativus. Next base: position 12,364,380 of record NC_079517.1, read on the forward strand.
ATTTTGCAAAATCAACTGGTGATCGATCATGTAAGTATTACGCTAAATAACTGAGGAAAGATAAGATATATTGGTTTTATTCAATATGTAAATTTCAAATGAAAACACAGAAAGAAACACATAGGTTTTATTTTAAGTCAAAGTACAGATCGAGTCTTGTCCTACAAGTCTCACATAGTCTTGGAGGTAATCTCAGTAACATTAGCTTTCTTGAACATAACCAAGAACGGCTTTGAGCTTAGAGCCAAACGCCTAACACCGATCTCATCCACGAATATTCCGACGTTCCTGCATTTCGGACGGCCAGACTCACAAGCCGGTGGACAGAACACAAACTTGTAATCATCTCCAGATTTTTCGATCTGGAAGAAACTCTTCGGTGAGTCTTGCCGACCAGCAACCACGAAATACTGCTTCCTCTCCTCGTCAAACTCACCGACTCGCCAGTATGTTGACTGGATACAGATCGTAGCTCCAACGTCCATCTCGATGTTAAGGTCCTGTGATTCGGAACGAACGCAACTCTAGGTCTCCAGTTTGAGAATTTTACGGGAATGCCTTCGTCGACCTCTGATGATTCCTGCACGATGTCGAAAGGACAAAGCTCTCCACCGCGGCCGCGTAGACTCACGCCACCACCTCGGCCTCGGATGACAGGGAGAACATAGTAACTGCCGCGGAAAAAGATGTCACCGTCGATGTCAAGAACCGCACCATATGTGTTTGTAACCAAAACTAGGGTTAAGGCAAGAAGGAAGTAAAACGTAGGATTCTTCATGGTGTTTTGTTTTTGTAGTTTTTGGAGGATGAAAAAAAAGATGAGTTGATGCATTCTATTTATAAACACACTGGTAGCCAATGGTGACTGGATGAGACGGCTTTTTGATGTCTAGTGTGGCTTAGCTTGTGAACTATAAACTCTCAGAATTTATTTGATTTCATGGCTACTACACATTGAGAAGGTATATCTTCCAATTTTCTACACACGTTTCTTTAATTTCGTTATGGTTTATTTTTGTCAAGCTCGTTTTATCTGTTCCCCAACTTTTCTTTAGAAAGTATGAGAACCGAATTTACAATTCTAGTTTAATTTGGTATGGTTTTAATTTTATACGTTCCTAACAGCATATATAACTTTTTCAGAAAATATATTAAATAGTTTGATTACTTAAGTGGGGGAGACATTGCAAAGAATACAAACGAAGATTTGTTTATTTTATTTTTAAGTGTCTATTATAGCTCAGTTTGGTTAAGCATACTAAATGGACACGTAATTGAAACTTTTATTCTAATCCGTACATGTCATTAGTCATGACTCATGTCTATAATTTTGACTCATGACCTTGTCTTTCTCGTGGCAAAAATAATCATCTATAATTTCAATGTCATATGCCCTGTCATGTTAGATTGTATAAGAATAACATCAGAAATAAAACAGTGTCTATGTTTTGTTAACAGTATGTGTTTGTGGATTTAAATGAAAACAGGGACCTAGTAAGAATACTAGTACATATCACTAAACATTCTGTCCATAAAACATTCGATTTTAAGTGAGCAGTGATAGAATATAAACTCTCAAAATTTATTTGATTTCATGGCTATTACACATTGGGAAGATATATGTTCATATATTCAACACACGTTTCTTTAATTTCTTTATTATTTGATTTTGTCAAGCTCGATTTTTTTCATCAATTTTTCTTTAAAAAGTATAAGAATTGAATTTACTATTCTAGTTTGATTTAGCATGGTTTTTATTTAATACGTTCCTAGCAGCTTATATCTCCAGATTTTCAGAAAATATTGAAGTGTTACATAGCTTTTTTTTTTGTTTTGGAGGTGAAGATTTTACTTTTGTTTTCTGTTACGTCTTTTCCAGATATAGAGAAATGCAAACGAAGATTTGTTTATATTTTAAAGTGTCTATTATGGTTCCATTTGGTTTAAACCAACCAAAATGGAAACGTAACTGAAACTTTTATTCTAATCCATACATCTCATGAGCTTGTCTTTTTATTGGCAAAAATAATCATATGAAGATGGCATCAAAAATAGAACTTTAGCTATTTTTTGTTAACAATATGCTTTTGTGATTTGAATTAAGATAATAATGACGCAGTAAGAGCACCAGCAACGTTGATACTCAAGGCACAAATTCTTAGAAATAGTAGTTATGATTATTATTATTTTTTTTCGGATTTAGGAAAAAAAAAATCAATCGCGGGACACCATGTGTTAGTGAAGCCTGCGAATAGTTAAGAGGTTTAGCAAATCGAATTTTTAGAGCACCTCCATCCCAAGGTTCTTAAGGGGTTTATAAGGGATGGAGGGATCCGGTGGGACCCGTTCTTTTTAAAACTTTCCACTCTCTCACCTCTAAAACCTTCTATTTAAGAGTTGCCTCTTGCACTATTCCGCGGGTCCCATGCATTCGTGGCGACCCGCGATTGGTTGTTTTTGTTTTTTTTTAAAAAAAAAAAAATGGAAAAAAACTAAAAAAAAGAATTCAAGAACCCCAATTGGGGTTCAGCAATGGAGGTGCTCTTAACTAAGGAATTTATGAACTTTTGTTGGCACAAAAACATAAATGAAATAGGACCCACATAGTTTTATAATAATTTCTTTTTAAAGATTTGTGCTAAAGATCATTGTTGAAGATGCTTTAACAATACTAGTGCATATCACCTAAAGGCATCTGCATCAGTGAACTTCATGAGAAGAATTCACCAAGTATTTTTTTATTATTTTTTTTTCTGTTTGACTTTTTTTCTAAAAAAAAATAAAATAAAAATAATCGAACCAATCGCGGGCCGCCACATGTCGTGGGACCCACGTAAATAGTGATGGATCGGTTCATTTGGAAGAGTCGCTGAGGGACATGTTCATCTTCTCCTCTTTTTTTTTTTTTTTTTCTTGGGAATGCTGTGATAACATCGATCATCTAGTATTAATATCCAAGCACCTCTCACGAGCGCTCTTTATTTACTGGCCTCATGCTTTGGGAGTTTCTACGGCCATCGATGCACTACAAACATGTAAGCTGAATTGTCTGGGAGACTGGGGCCATTGATTATCGATAGTTATTTTATCGTTGTGAAAACGTGACCGAGTAGTTGCTTTACAAAGTAGATAACATATTATGTAGGAGTTTTATTTCGAGTCACTTGAAAGATCAAGCCCCAAGGGTTCTTAAGATCGTACACACTTAGAATCATAATTAATTTACTCTTCTACAGAGGTTGGCCATTGATCCACCTTTCGAACATGATAAAGCTTTCCTCTGGTTTATACTCTGGCGTGTGCCCACCTTCCTGTAATAAAATCTCACAACTCAATAAACCCCCAATAAAAATAGTTTAGGGACAAAGAAAAGGATAAGACTTGCTTTGATAGTAGCAAATGTCATTTTATTTGCATAAGTTCTTGTGTATCTGCGAATTAAGAGTCAATGGTAATCTCGAAGTGAATTTGATAGAACGAATGAAGAAAGAGATACAACCAATCCAAGAAAGATGGGTATATAGATATGTTTACCCAGCGATTTGGTCTTTGATCATCCATGGCCTCCAATCATCAACGATGGAATAGTTGAGAGACCTTATCCAAGCTTGGGTTCCAAGGTAAGGCACTGCCATATCGTGATCACCACTATTCACCCCCAAAAAAAACGCACAAAATTTACTAAACTCTTGAATCTTGTAGGTCAGAAAAAGAGGCTTTCATCTCTAACCTGAAGATGAGAGAACGGTAGCCACTAATACTGTTATTCTTATGGTAAGGTACGCTACTTACGATGTCATGATTGTAAGGAATATCCCGATAACATCGTATCCATTCTCCTATACTCTCCTACAAAATCATGTAACGTTTCATACATAAGACTAGACCAAAAAACTTTAGGTAAATAATCATATAAATACCTCATTGATTTGAAGAGCCTTGCGTACGGTTTTGTCATTGGCCCAGTAGGTAGATAACAAATAGCGATAAATCTGCAAAATCAAACTTGTATTTTACTCAGTAGGTTAAACGGCAAAGAGAGGGGCAAGATGGATCTACTTACATAGCAATTTGGAGTTTCAGTTTCACACAAAGGATACTGTATAATAAATAGAGTTATTCTATCTGTACACTGCAAAATAACCGCACAAAGAAGGGTGAAGTTGAAGTTAGTGATGACGATATCTTTTGCAAGGCAGTGAAAATATCAACTTACCTTATTATATTCTTCAAGGAGTTTCAAGCACTCTGTGTTACGTGAATCAACATTTGCATATTCTCCTTTGCATACTCTTTTTAGCGACTAGAAAACAAAGAAAAGAGTTTCTCATAGAGCTGCTTCTTGACAATATATATATTCATTCTGGGGACGAGTAACAAAAGCATGTCATGATGTATGCATACCTCGTAGAGCTCATCAGATATGAATGCCATACCATGAGCATATGGAATGCGGTAGTTTACACCATTATGTTCTGTTACTGGGTTACCCAGCATGTAGCCCTGTAAAGATTGTTGTCAAGGACGAAAAACTAATCAGTTTCAGTATGGTAAAACCGAACCGTACCAAACCGAACCGAGCAAAAATAGACAATATGATTTGGTATTGGTATACAAAATAAAAAACGAATGGATATGATTTTATAAAATGCATAGAATTTGAATATGGTTTGGTTTATAACTGATTAAACTGAATAAGCTGAACAAAACCGATCAAAAGTATAAATATGTATATATTTTATAACGTCAAATGAAAATCTATTTGTTATATCAGATAATTATTTTGTTAATATCTATTACCATATTTTTATACTAATAAAGAAGCTCTAGTTTGTAAAATATTTGAACTATAATTAAATAATAATTCATCGTAACCAACACTTTTTATTTTCTTAGTCTTCTTTTTTAATCTTTCGTTTTATTTTAGCATTAACTAAATTGAAGTGAATATTATAAATTTGATGGTCAACAGTTAGTAGAAATTCTTCACAACTTTTTTTATCTATAAACAACGAACATAATTTCGTGTTCAATCGAAGAAGCATAATTTTGATGAACAAAAATATGGAAAAGTGGAAAAACTTTTCTTTCATGCTTCTGTTTTGTTTCTTTATTTTATTTTCAAAATTTATAGTTTTGACTTTTGATACCAACCACTCTATCTATCTATCTATCTATCTATCTATCTATCTATCTATCTATCTATCTATCTATCTATCTATACTATTATTTGCGAAGTGACTTTCCGCAATGGAGCTCTCACGTTGAAAGTTAGGACGGTTAATATCATTTATACCCTTAATGAATAAAAATATAAATTACCCAAAAAATAAAAACGAAATTTAATTATTTGATTAGATAAATGACTAAAATTAATAGTGATAAGGATTATCCAAAATCTAGAAGTATATATTACAATAGAAAAGTTAGAGTGGTTGGTATCATTTAGATTCTTAACGAATACAACATATAAATTAGCCACAAAATTAAAAAAACGAATTTTAATTATTTTGATTAGATAAATTATTAAAACTAATAATATTAAGAATTATCTAAAATCTAGTATATATATTAAAATAAAAATAGTTCTTATACATATTGTGTTGTTTTCTGTAAAATCTTATAATAAAAGAGTTAAAAATTAAAAAAAACACAAACCACATAACTAAATATTAATCAAGTAAAATTTTTAATTTTTATATAATTAAAAAGGAATTTTTTTAAAAAAAAATATACTTTAGTGTTCAAATAAATTTAAAAGCAACAGAGCTTTCACGTTGAAAGTTAGGTCGATTAATATCGTTTATACTCTTAATGAATAAAAATATAAATTACTCATAAAATAAAAACTAATTTTAATTATTTGATTAGATAAATGACTAAGATTAATAACGATAAGGATTATCCAAAATCTAGAAGTATATTTTAAAATAAAAAAGTTAGAGTGGTTAGTATCATTTATATTCTTAATGAATACGACATATAAATTAGCCACAAAATAAAAAACAAAGTTTAATTATTTTGATTAGATAAATTATTAAAACTAATAACTTTAAGAAATATCTAAAATCTAAAAATATTTATTAAAATAAAAATAGTGTCTTATACATATTGTGTTATTTTCTGTAAAAATCTTATAATAAAAGAGTTAAAATAAAAAAAAAACACAAACCACATAACTAAATATTAATCAAGTAAAATTTTTAATTTTTTATAATTTAAAAGTAAAAAAATTAAAATAAAAAGATACTTTATAAATATACTTTAGTGTTCAAATAAATTTAAAAGACAGAAATATTTTATATAACAAAACACATAAATAAATATTAATCAAGTAAATTTTTTAATTTTTATATAATTGAAAAGGGAATGAATTTTAAAATAATAAAAAGATAATTTATAAATATATTTTAGTGCACAAATAAATTTACAAGACATTAAATTGTTTAGATGAAAACATAAATAATAATTTTTCATTATAAACTTTATTTAGTAATGAATATATTAATAAGTAATTATAAATTATTTATGCCCGCATCCGCGGGCCAAACACCTAGTTTTATTTGATGATAGAAGCGAATTTAGTTTTTTTGTTCTTTATTTGAACATTTAATATTTTTAATAAATGATTGTGTTGACAACATGTCTCTAACATTCATATTATATGATTTCAAGCTAAATAATTAAGTCTTTTGGTATAAAATCGAATAAACCAAAAACTGGCGGTATATAAAACGAGTCGAAGTAAATATGGATTTAGAATGCTAGTTGTATTTTTCTAACCGAAATACCGAAAAACCGAAAAATAGAATCGAAACCAAACTGATATCCGGATTGAACAGCCCTAATTCGAATACATGCGTATTGAAGTTTTAAAAGATATTATAAATATTTAAACCTAAGAGCATCAGTTTTGGTGAACAACTCATATGAATCTCATAATATAAAAATAATATGTTAGGTCATTTTAGGTATGTAATTAATTTATAATCATTTATAATCAATGTTGCAATCCTCCAATTAATTACTCCTCTCCATTTCCACATACTCAAAGAAATCAAATATAAGAAACAAGAAATACTGAAGAACCTGAAGATTTATTGGAGGATTGCAACATTGATAATTTCCTGCACCATCATGTTTCTTCTGTTACAATGATGTTACAAAAGGGTGGGGAAGTTCATATAAAAGAACTATGCATACCTCTTGAGATTTCTTGAACCAGAGCCGGAACAATCATACCAGAATAAGAATCTCCTGCAGCATAGAAAGGGTTTGAGGTAAACTCTTGATGCTTTCCTAGCCACTGCACAACCACAACAACAACAAAAAGAGAAACAGAAACAAGCTCCTAAATGTCTATGCGAAAAGAACCGACGCACTAAGAGATGATTAAGTTAGTCATTAGTTTACCTTTTGAAGAAACTCATGAATCCGTTTAGCCTCTCCTGAATCACTCGGTTTGTTATCAAGTGAAGTTCTTGAGTAGGAGAAGCCAGTTCCAACAGGTTGATCCAAGAATATTATGCTTGAAATCTGAGGAAGATGATCAAGAACAGATCATCCGCTTCTGTCATCGTCATACGAATATACACACACTTGGTGTAGTTACCTTAGTCCATGAGTATGTAGTAGAGAGCAAAGAAGGTAGAGTTCCATTATAAACATCAAGTTTCATAGTAAGAGGCCCTGTTGATGAAGCTTTAATAATCAAAGACTGATAAGAAGGAGACAATAAGAAGATCAACGTTGTAGATTTAACCATTCTCAAAAAGAAGGCCAGAGATGGAAGAGCATCCAGGTCCTCCACTTAGCCAGAGAAGAAGAGGGTCTTCTTTAGGGTTCCTCTCAGACTTGATGAAGTAGTAGAACAACTGCACTTCCTCCTCCTCACCAACACCAATATAACTTCATTCACAAGAAACAGTAACCTACTTAAATTATCTCCAAAACTCAAAAGAGACAACAATAAGAGGAAACAAACCCGGTTTCGAGCTCAAAGGGAAGAGGGCCTTCAAAACCAGGAAGAAACTTGACGACAGATGCAGAATCAGCCTCATGAATTAAGAAGACAAGTTGAAGAAGCAGAAGCAGAAATTTCAGAACACAGAAAACGTATTCTTTAGCCATTAGTTCTTCAGTTTCAGAAAGTTAGTGACCTTAAAGGACTGGACAATGATTGGATCAATATACTAAAAAAACCAAGAAAATAAGGTCGCTATCCACTATTTATCTCTCAGAGTTTTGATTCATCACCGAACCAGTCACTTTATTTTAGTCTGACAATCTTGTGCCTGATCTTCAAATCGTATATAGTTTAATAGTGTTAATAGTATACAAAATTACTTGTTTATTGTCCTTGCACTTGTCGTGAGCATAAAAGCAATTTTATTTTCAAACATAAAAGTAAATTTTATCTTATAATATACTCTAATGTCAATATGTTTTGTTAGCACGTCATCGTCACACAAACAGAACATCTACGGTTACATGTAGATACCAAATCATGTACTTATTCAGAGCTTGTTTAAATATAGGGAAATTGTTTACAGAGGTTGGCCATCGATCCACCTTTGAAACATGATAAAGCTTTCCTCTGGTTTATACTCTGCTGTGTGCCCACCTCCCTGGAATCAAAACGCACATCTCACTTAAGTTAAAAACCAAAGAAAGTCACTGAACTATTGCATGCCTTATATTCAAATCGTATAAAATAAAGTTAACAGAACACAAAATTACTTGTTAATTGTCCTTGCGCTTGTCGTGACCACAAAAACAATTTTATTTTTCAAATATAAAGTAAATCTTCATCACACACACAAACAAAACATCAATAGTTACAGGTAGATACCAAATCATGTACTTATACAGAGCTTGTTTGAATATGTGGAAGTTTTTTACAGAGGCTGGCCACTGATCCACCTTTGAAACATGACAGAGCTTTCCTCTGGTTTAAACTCTGCCGTGTGCCCACCTCCCTGTAATCAAAAACCCACAGCAGGTAAAAATGTTTTTGAGTGTGGAAAGAAGAAAAAAAAAAAATTAAAGAGAAGTAGGAAAAACTTGCTTTGATTGTAGCAAATGTCATTTTATTTGCGTATGTTCTTGTATATCTGCCAAGAAGAGGAAAGATTAACTTCGAGGTGACTCTCTAATAAACAAGAACTAAAAAAGAAGCAGTAAAATACCCAGCAAGTTTATGGTTGATCATCCATGGCCTCCAGTCATCAATAACCGAATAGTTAAGAAATTTTATCCAAGCTTCAGTCCCAAGGTAAGGCACTACCATATCATGATCACCACTGTTCACACAACCACACAAAATTTATATAAAGTTTTGAAACTTGGTGGGAAAAAGAAATCTCTGACCTGAAGATGAGAGAACGATAGCCATCGATGCTGTTATCCACATGGTAAGGTACACTACTTATAATGTCTCTAATGTATGGAATATCCAAATTACATCGTATCCATCTCCCTATACTCTCCTGCAATTATAAAAATCTTCTTAAAGAAACTTGACAGCGTTTCTTTACTAAACCCCTTTGAAATGAACTTGTCTTATATTTTACCTTACTGATTTGGAGAGCTTTGCGTACGCTTTCGTCATTGGCCCAGTAGGTAGCTAACAGATATCTATAAATCTGCAAAAGCAACCTTTTATATATATATATATATATATATATATATTCTTTTTTCTTTCTTTTCCTGAATGGTTTAACGGTAAAGAGAGAGAGTTAAAGATATGTATTTACTTACGTAGGAGTCTGGAGTTTCAGCTTCATAAAATGGTTCTAATATAAGATATGGGTTTACTGTCTTTGTACACTATACATAAAGAAGAAACCAACAAAGGTCTGAACTGAGTGATGATCTTTTACTTTCACAACATCAACTGAAACCAAAATTCACGAGTGTGTACCTTGTTATATTCTTCAACGAGTTTCAAGCATTCTGTGTTACGTGGATCAACATTTACATATGTTCCTTTGCAGATTATCTTCAGTGACTGCAAAAAGAAAAGAAACCAGAAAAAAAAATTAATTGAATTCCATTGTTGGAACAAAGAAACAGATGCGGACTTCATGCTTCATACCTCGTAGAGCTCATCAGATATCAGTGCCATTCCATGAGCAAATGGAATGCGGCTGTTTAAATCAGTTTCGAATTCTGTTACCGGGTTACCAAGCACATAACCCTGTTTTGTTGGACGGAAACTATTAGTTTTAAATAATGCTTTGGGAGAAGAAGCAACAAAAATACCGACCAACCTGAAGATTTATTGGAAGTTTGCAGCATTGCTTATTGCCTGTATCATACATACATACATCATGTTTTCTCTGTTATATAAACAGTTGACCGAGAAAGGGGCTTGAGGATTGATATCACAAAACCCAATACATACCTTTAGAGATTTCTTGAACAAGCGCAGGAACAACCTTACCGGAATAAGAATCCCCGCCAACATAGAAAGGGTTGGAAATGAACTCTTCATGCTTACCTAGCCACTGCACAACAACCATTAATAAAAAAAAAGGAAAATAAGCTTCTTCTAACTTCTATGCACAAAGAAAGGTTGTTGATTTGTTAAGTTTGGGTTCATATTTCAAGAGAAAGAACTATATTTTTTTTATTAATTTTACCTTTCGAATAAACTCATGGATCCGTTTGGCCTCTCCTGAATCACTCGGTGTATCAACACGTTGAGTTGAGAAGGAAAAGCCAGTTCCAACAGGCTGATCCAAGAATATAATGCTCGACGTCTGCGGATGACATGATAAATAATTGGTCAGTCAACAGGTATTGAGATGGTCATATAAAAATATATTAATCACTTTTTGTGTCCTACCTTAGTCCATGAATATGTAGTAGAGCCAAGGAAGGCAGAGTTCCATTGTACTCCTCAAGCTTCATAGTCAAAGGCCCTGATCATCATCATATATAGAATTAAAAAGGAGACGCATAAGAACTGAGTTTTTATCAATGTCTTTTAGATTTTCACCATTTTCAAAAAGAAGACCAGAGATGGAAGAACAGCCAGGTCCTCCACTTAGCCAAAGAAAAAGAGGGTCTTCTTCAGGGTTCCTCTCAGACTTGATGAAGTAGTAGAACAACTGCACTTCCTCTTCCTCACCAACACCAATATAACTTCATTCACAAGAACACAGTAACCTACCTATTAAATTTTAACACGGAATTTAATTAGTGACAACAAGAAGAGAAAACAAACCCAGTTTCGAGTTCAAAGGGAAGAGGGCCTTCAAAACCAGGAAGAAACTTGACGATAGAGGCAGAATCAGCATGTTGTTGCTGACTCCAGCAGACAAGCAAAAGCAGAAACAGCGATTTAAGAAGAGATGAAACGTGGTCGTTAGCCATTGTTTTTTTTAAGTCAATTGCCTTTTAGGGTCTGGACAAAATGCTTGGAATGTTAATAGTCTTCATCTTTTATCAAATCTGCCTTCGTCACCAAATCTAAAATTACTTTTTAATTGTCCCGCGGTTTCCACGAGCACAATAATTGACATAAGTAAACGGCTATATCATTTATAATCTCAACACGTTAAGTGGACGTCATCATACACTGTAGTGTAAACAACACAAAACAAACCTCAATGGGCTAACAAGATTGATTAAGCGAAGAAACATCAGCTAGGCATCTCTTCGACTTCTTCTCAAGAACGTAAAGCACTACTCTACGGCTACTATAATCCGGATACCACTGTGTTTGTTCCCAGTGGCGGACCTACATGCAGTTTAGGGGGTTCAATTGACACCCCATAAATTTATATTTTCTCCTTATAGCTTATAGATTTATTAAGCTTGAACCCATATGTTTTTGTTTCTGACAATGAATTTTATCTTTTGACACCGGTAATAAATTTTCCTTGTCCGCTACTGTTTGTTCCACACGCCCTGTCGCAAAATGTTTCAGCGCAGTTCTAAGAAGTACTCAAGAACAGCATCTGGCATTAAAAAAAAAAGGATAGCAGCAAAATTAGACATTTTGTACTTGGTTAGGAAGATTGTAGTTTGATCGGAAGGAGCGAAAGAATGATACCATTACGTAGTTCTCCTGATAGGAAGATTGTAGTTTGATCGCCGCAAAGGTGCACAAGCGTTTGGATCAAATGGTGAACAGCCTCGTCGCTGTAGATAACATCTGATCCTAATACTAAAATTGCAGACACAGTAACAGGTGTGAGTGACAATGGTGTGTGTAAAGCAAAAGTGGATGAGATGAAAACTGTCAGAATAAATAAAAAGGCAATCCAAGTCTCATGTTGTTACGGATATGAAAACAATAAAGAAAGGAGGTTCATCCCTAGGGTTACGTCCACGGGCAAAAAGAGTACTTTATTAATTGAGGCGAGTTTTTTTCAGAGTACACTTTGTGCTACAGAATAGGATAAAACGCCCGCTCCATGTCGGGGAGTGCCCATTCCATGTATATGGGAGTGCCTGTATATGGGAACGCCCATTCCCTGCCAGGGATCGCCCGTATAGAGATGAAAGCATAACTTTATTATAGAATGAGATTACAATATATATACAGAGAGCAATAGGAGATTAGGTATAAGAGTTTGACTAATCTATCCTTTACATATATACATCATCTACATGCCCCCTCAAGATGGAGGGAGATGTCTCACTCCAATCTTGTCTGTAAGTTCTTTAAACCGAGGCCGAGAGAGAGGTTTGGTGAGAGCATCAGCTAACTGATCGCGCCAGAGCGGACATTATCCCGAATGAAATGAAAGTCCAAGGCTAGATGTTTCATCTTGGAGTGGAAGACTGGGTTTGCTGAGAGATAGGTGGCTCCAACATTATCACAGTAGACTACCGGTGTCTGCGGCAAAGTAATCCCCAACTCCGTCAACAATGAACAAACCCAGCGGATTTCAGATGCAGTGTTCGCGACAGCTCGGTATTCCGCTTCAGTCGAAGAACGCGCGACGCCGTTTTGCTTCTTGGAGGACCAAGCTATGGGCGTCATGCCGAGATAGAGGACAAACGCGTTGGTGGATACGAAATCGTCGGTGTCGCCGGCCCAATCTGCGTCGGAAAAGGCGTGCAACGTGATAGGTGAGTCTTTGCGTAGGAGAATCCCATGCGTAGGTGTTCCAGCAAGATACCGGAGAATCCTCTTCGCCGCCTGCCAGTGGAGCTCAGTGGGCCTATGCATAAACTGAGACAAACGATTCACGGAGTAGGCGATATCGGGTCTGGTGAAAGCCAAGTATTGCAAGCTGCCAATAACTGCTCTGTATTCGCTGGGATCATCAAGAGAAGTACCCGAAGTGAGCAATAGCTTTGGTGATGTAGCCATGGTGTCGTGACCGTCTTTGCATCAAGCATGTTGGTGCGACCCAGTAAGTCCAGAATGTACTTACGTTGCATCAGATGAAGCCCTTGTGCCGTAGGTATAGCTTCAATACCGAGGAAATATGTGATGTCTGTCGGCTCTTTGAGTGAGAATCTGTTGGATAAGACTGATATGAACTCCATGACAAGAGCTTTGCTACTTCCAGTGACGAGGATATCGTCGACATAAACCAAGCAGTAGAGAACAACTCCTGGTCGTATGTAAATAAAGACCGACGTATCTGCCACGGAATTGTAGAAACCAATGGATGTGAGATAATTTTTCAGTTCTTCATACCAGGCCCGTGGAGCCTGTTTTAAACCGTAGAGAGCCTTGTTGAGACGACAGACATGATCTGGGCGATCTTTATCCACGAACCCAGGTGGCTGAGAGACATAAACTTCATCCGTCAATGTGCCTTGCAAGAACGCATTGTTGACGTCAAATTGTTTGATTGTCCATGACTGAGAAACCGCAACCTGTAAGACGAGACGAATGGTTAAGGACTTCACCACCGGGCTGAATGTTTCTGAGTAATCGACACCGTACTGTTGATTGAACCCGCGAGCCACCCATCTCGACTTGCGCCTGTCAATCTGACCATTAGGTAAATATTTAATAGTATGAATCCATTTTGTTGGAATAACATGTTGATCAGGAGATGGGGGAACCAAGTCATATGTTCTGTTCTGTATCTGGGCATTAATCTCCGCACCCATAGAATTTCTCCACTTCTCATCTCGCAAAGCTTGGGTAAGGGTAGTTGGGATTTGCGGTTTAGAGGGAACGTTGGCGAGGAGTGTGAGTTTGGTTGTTGGTTTGGTGATGTTATTCTTGGCTCGGGTTCTCATAGGGTGGACGTTTGCAGGTATGGGAGTAGGAACTGGTTCGGTTTGAGGGGTAGGTACGGGTGAGGTATCGGTGTTTGGTGGAGAGGGCATTTGATGAGTTGGGCTTGGAGCAGGAGAAGGGGAGTTTTCCGCATGTGCACTACCTGCAGGTCCTGCAGAATTACTTTCCAAATCATTAGATGTGTTACCTGAAGAGAGCACATCATTACCATCATTGTTCATCGGTGAGGATGAAGATGTTGGTTGGTGAGGATCCGAGCTCAGGGGCGGCAGCGACGATGATGCTGATACGAGTGGTGACGGTGACAGAGGACAGGGTACAGTTGTTGTGCGTGTATAGATCGGGTTAGTGGCTTGCTCAGGCTCATCATTAGGTGGGTTTGGTTTTGTCTTGGTGGGGAAGGGAAACTGATCTTCCACAAACTGTACATGGCGCGAAGTGTAAATGCGGCCAGTTGTCTTGTCAAGGCATAAGTATGCACTCTGAGTGAGTGAGTATCCAAGGAACACACAGAGCTGCGACCGTTGTTCCAGTTTGTGAGAGACGTAGGGCCGAAGCCACGGGTAGCATGCACAGCCGAACACACGAAGCTTCTGGTAGTTTGGGTTTTGTTGGAACAGCTTCTGATATGGTGAGGTGTTTTCTAGAACCGCACTTGGTAGCCGATTGATCAGGTACACGGCGGCGGAGAAGGCATATGTCCAGTATGTAGCCGGCATCAAAGCTTGATGAAGTAACGTTAAGCCAGTCTCGACGATGTGACGGTGTTTCCGTTCAGCAATGCCGTTGTGTTCAGGTGTGTGGGGAGGAGAGGTGAGGTGAGAGATGCCATGGGTGGAGAGGAAATGTCGCAGAGCAATGAACTCGCCACCATTATCTGAGTAGAGAGTCATGAGTTTGGTCTGAAAGCGCTTCTCCACAAGAGCTTTGAAAGCTATGAACGTGTCTCGGACTTGAGATTTTTGCTTCAATGGATAGAGCCATGTGTATCTTGTAAAATGGTCAACAAACACAAGATAGTATTTAAAGTTATCCACTGATATAAGAGGAGAGGTCCAGACGTCGGAGTAAACATATTTAAGAGGTTTTTGAGAATGGATTGTGTTGGCATAAAAGGGTAATTTGTGACTTTTATTAATAAGACAATGGGAACAAGGAGATTGTTTATGAGAAGTAGATGAAAGCGGTAAAGAAAAATTTGAAACAAGAGTTTGTAGGACAGAGTTTGACGGGTGGCCAAGGCGAGCATGCCACGACAAGAGGGTGGTTTTGTTTGTAGGTGAGGCGAAGAGGGAAACGGGTCGGGTTTTCTGCACTGGCCACTCGTATAGCTCATCCTTAGTTCTGCCTTGGAGCAACCGGGCCCCCGTGCTGAGATCCTTCACCTGAAAATGAGCAGGAAAGAATTCCACAGAAACCTTATTAGTATTGCACAAACGGTAAACGGAAATAAGGTTTTTATGAAGGTTAGGAACAAAAAGAATATTGTTTAAAGCTAGAGAGCGAGATGGAGTAGTGAGAGATGATGAACCAGTGTGCGAAATAGGAAGACCCGAACCATCAGCAATGACCACTTCTTCACCACCATTGTAGGGTTGATGCAAGGACAGGTTGTTGAGATCAGTGGTCAAGTGATGAGTGGCTCCACTGTCAAGTATCCAGTTGTTCGGATTGTACGCCATGGCTGCCATATTCGCACGAGGTTACCATGGAGCTGGTGACAATGGATACTGACTTGGAGCATTGTTCGCCGTCTGGAACTGAGAGAAACGCCTTGCGCTATGACCAAAGACCCTGCAGATTTGACACTTTCCTTGATACCCACGTGGACCCATATCTTGACATGGTTGAAAGTGTTGTTGTTGCTGCCATGTTTGAGAATTGCGACTGCTTTGGTTGCCTTGATTGCGAGGCTGGCCACGATTGTTGCTGGGGTAGGTGTTGTTTCTGCTGCTGTTGTTGTTATTGTAAGGGCGGTAACTTGCAGCATTTGCAGAGACGGGCAGAGGAGACACCGGTGGCGTTATTGACTGGAGGCGAACCTCATGGTTGAGTAGCTTCTCATGAACCTCAGTGAGAGAGGGAGGCACGTCACGGCTCTGGATGTGATCAGCAACGAGTTTGTAGTCGTCAGATAACCCGTCAATGATATGCTCAATTTGATCTTCGAGATCAATAGCTTTGCCAAGAAGCGCCAGCTGATCAAATCTTGTCGTAAAGCCTTGTAGGTACTCATCAATCGACTTGGTAGCCTTCTTCCATTGTTTGATCTGCTGGCGAAGTTGCTGGATGTGGCCCCTGCTTGGTTTCGCATATGTGGCAGAGAGTTTCTCCCATATCTCAGCCGAGGTGGACGCCGTAGCAAGAATCGGTTGGATGGAGACCGTGATAGCCCCGAGCAAAGCACTATAGAGTAGCTGGTCCTGTCGTTGATAAGAGGTGAACGCAGGATTGAGAGCAACGACCCCATCTGTGGTGATCGTTGGAGGAGGAACCTGGATCGTTCCATCGATGTATTGTGCGAGCCCGTAGCCGTTGAGCAACGCATGAATCTGGCGGCTCCACATTAGGAAGTTAGAGCCGGAGAGTTTCGTCACATTTGACATGTTGACGTTGAGGATATTGCCGGATTCGAGAGTAATAGTTTCAGAGAGTGCAGGAGACGCCATTGTTACACGAGAAAGAAGAAGAAAGAGATGACGTAAAAGAGAGAGGCGGCTGGATTTAATTTAGGTCTTAGAACCGTAACAGCTCTGATACCATATAGAGATGAAAGCATAACTTTATTATAGAATGAGATTACAATATATATACAGAGAGCAATAGGAGATTAGGTATAAGAGTTTGACTAATCTATCCTTTACATATATACATCATCTACAGCCCGATCCATGACACTTGGATCACCCGATATTTGCCAACTCTCAGATTCAAGGTATATTTCAACACATCTCTACATTGACTTCCATAATCAGATGTACCAGACTCTCTTTGCCTCAAATGTTTTCACGAACTCAGATGTCAGATATCCCGTCGGACCAGATGCACTTGGGCCAGATGCTCTTTCGAGCCAGACGCTCCTTAGGGCCAAACGCCCATTAGGGCCACATTAACAGTTTGAGATGTTCGACAAATCAAGACAATGCTTGAACTTTCTGTGAGGAACCGGCGCAGGATTATCAGCTGTTCCTACCTTCTTCATTTCAATCTTCTTATCATCTCTCAGAAAATAGTATCTTACATCAATATGATTGGTTCTCTCATGTTGAACCTGATCTTTGACTAAACAAATAGCACTCAAGCTATCACAGAACACAGTAGTCTGATCATGATGAAGATCAAGATCACTGACCAATCTTCTCAACCATATTACCTCCTTAGCAGTTTTTGTCAATGCTATATACTCTGCCTTAGTAGTAGATAAAGTAACCGTCGACTGCAAAGTCTTTTTCCAACTCATAACAGAACTACCCAAAGTAAATACATAACCAGTCATAGATTTCTTACTGTCCACATCTCTTGCATAATTTAAATCAGAATACACTGTAACCAGTCTCAGAGATCCTTGTCTCTATAAACAAGACCGATATACCCTTAAGGTACCGGAAAATCCTCTTCACTGTGATCCAATGATCCTTTCGTGGCTGAACCATGAACCATGAACCAATGTAGCTTCATTGACGAGAAACAGTAACCTACTTAGATTTCAACACGGATTTGATCAACCACAACAAAGAAGAGAAAACAAACCCCTCAAAGGGAAGGGGGCCTTCAAAACCAGGACAATAGATGCAGAATCAGCATCATGAATCAACAAGACCAGTTGAAGAAGCAGAAGCAGAGATTTCATAACAGAGGAAACGTAGTCTTTAGCCATTAGTTCTTCAAGCTTCAGAAAGTCAATGGCCTTAAAGGACTGGACATGATTGTATCTATATACTAAAAACAAAACAAAAGTCGCTGCCCACTCTTCATGTCTCAAAGATTGGAATCATCACCGAACCTGTTACATTATTTTTAATCTGAACATCGCGTGCCTGATCTTCAAATCGTATACAGTTTACTAGTGTTCATAGAATACAAAACTACTTGTTTATTGTCCTTGCGCTTGTCATGAGCATTAAAAACAAATTTTATTTTCAAACAAAGTGAAATTTTATCTTATAATAAATATAGAGATTGTCAATATGTTAAGTGGGCACCTCGTGCTCACACAAACAGAACCTCAATGGTTACAGGTAGATATATACCAAATCATATGCGTATACAGAGGTTGTTTAAATATGTGGAAGTTTAAGTTTTTTACAGAGGTTGGCCACCGATCCACCTTTGAAACATGATAAAGCTTTCCTCTGGTTTATACTCTGCTGTGTGCCCACCTCCCTGTACTCAAAAACCCACAATTCAATTAAGTTAAAACCGCAGTGGATATGTCTAGTGGAAAAGAACATAAAATTTAAAAGAGATATAAGAAAGACTTGCTTTGATAGTAGCAAACGTCATATTATTTGCATAAGTTCTTGTATATCTGCCAAGAAGAAGCAAGGTTTATCTCAGAGGTGGGCTCTCTAACAAAAAGAATAAAAAAAAAAAAGTAAAATACCCGGCGATTTCATTGTTGATCAGCCATGGCCTCTGGTCCTCAATTACAGAATAGTTGAGAGATTTTATCCAAGCATCAGTTCCAAGGTAAGGTATTGCCATGTCCTGATCACCACTGTTCACACAAAATCCCCATAAAGTTTTGGATCTTGGTGGGGTATTAACAAGTTAAACAATCACCTGAAGATGAGAGAACGATAGCCACTGATGCTGTTATCCATATGGTAAGGTACACTACTTAAAATGTCTTTAATGTAAGGAATATCGAATTTACATCGTACCCATTTCCCTATGCTCCCCTGCAAATCATAGATCCTCTTACACACTTTGACAGTGTTCCTTTACCCAAAAAACTTAAAATGAACTTGTATTATCTACCTCATAGATATGAAGAGCTTTGCGTACGCGTTCGTCATTGGCCCAGTAGCTAGCTAATAAATACCTATAGATCTGCATACATATATATATTTTTTTTTTCCTCAATGGTTTAACTGTAAAAAAAAGATTGTTAAGATGTGTATTACTTACATAGCAATCTGGTGTTTCAGTTTCGCACAAATGGTTCTGATATAAGAAATGGGTCTACTGTCTTTGTAAACTATAAAGAAACCACAAGAGGTCTGAGTTGAGCGATGATCTTTTTTACTAAAACCATTCACAAGTGTGTGTACCTTGTTATATTCTTCAACGAGTTTCAAGCATTCTGTGTTACGTGGATCCACATTCATATATTTTCCTTCGCAGATTCTCTCCAGCGACTGTTAAGGAAAAAAAGATTTGAAACATGAATGAAGCCAAGGCAAACTTTCATGATGTTTCTTCATACCTCGTAAAGGTCATCAGAGATCAGTTCCATTTCATGAGCAAATGGAATGCGGCTGTTCCAATCAATTTCGAGTTCTGTGCTCGGGTTACCTAGGAGATACCCCTGTTTTTTTTTTGGGTCAGTGTACACAAGGACGAAAACTATCAGTTTTTAAAAGCTTTGGCATATCTCATACAAGAAGCAACATATACCAGACACACCTGAAGATTTATGGGAGGTTTGCAGCATTGTTGATTGCAAGTATCATCCATCATATTTCCTCTGTTTCCATAAATACCTTTAGAGATTTCTTGAACGAGAGGGGGAACAATCTTGCCGGAATAAGAATCCCCACCGACATAGAAAGGGTTTGGAATAAACTCTTCATGCTTACCTAGCCACTGCACAACAACATGAAAAAAAAAGAAGCTTCTAAATTCTACACTCCAAAATGTGAACATATTTTAAGAGGCTTGTCATTAGTTTACCTTTTCAAGAAACTCATGGATCCGTTTGGCCTCTCTTGAATCACTTGGTTTATCAACAACTTGAGTTGAGAAGGAGAAGCCAGTTCCAACAGGCTGATCCAAAAATATAATGCTTGAAATCTGAGGAAAATGATAAAAAATAATTGGTCAACGGGTATTGAGATGGTCATATAAATAAATCACCTTTATGTGTTACCTTAGTCCATGAATATGTAGTAGAGATCAAAGAAGGCAGAGTTCCATTGTACACCCCAAGCTTCATAGTCAGAGGCCCTGCTCATCATGTACAATTAAAACAAAGTAATGAAGAAAATGAGTTTATGTCTTAGAATTTCACCGTTCTCAAAAAGAAGACCATGGATGGAAGAGCAGCCAGGTCCACCACTTAGCCAGAGAAGAAGAGGGTCCTCTTCAGGGTTCCTCTCGGACTTGATGAAGTAGTAGAACAATTGCACTTCCTCCTCCTCACCAACACCAATGTAACTTCGTTCACAAGAAATAATAAACTACTAAGAGTCAACACAGATTTAATTAGACACAACCAGAAGATAAAACCAACCCAGTTTCGAGTTCAAAGGGAAGAGGGCCTTCAAAACCAGGGAGAAACTTGACGATAGAGGCAGAAACAGCATGTTGCTGACTCAAGAAGACAAGAATCAGAAGCAGATATTTCAGAACAAAGGAAGCGTAGTCCTTAGCCATTCGTTTTCAGTTTCAGAAAGTCAATAGCCTTGAAGGAATGGACAATGATTGGATCTTTATACAAAAACGTCACTGCATCTTTTATTAACCTCGGCTTCATCACCCAACTTGTCACCTTTTTTCTTATGTGAAACTTTCCTGTTTGATCTTCGAATAGTATATAATAATGTTTACAGAATACAAAATTGCTATTTGTAACAAAGTCATCTTTTTATAATTTAAAATACTCTTATTCCAATGTGGTGCGTCATCAGACACTGTAAACAAAACAAACCTCAATGGCCAACAAGATTTGATTAAGTGAAGAAATCATCAGCGATGCATCTCTTCGACTTCTTTTCAAGAACGTAAAGCACTACTTTTTAAAACCAGGAAGAAACTGACGATAGAAGCAGAATCAGTATCATGAATCAAGAAGTCAAGTTGAAGAAGCAGAAGAAGAGATTTCAGAACACAGAAAACCATTAGTTATTCAGAGTATCAGAAAGTCAATAGCCTTGAAGGACTGGACAAGGATGAGATGATCTTATATACTATAACGTTCAAATCATATAAAATAAATATAACAGAACACAAAATTACTTGTTAATTGTCCTTGCAGCTTGTCGTAACCACAAAAACAATTTTATTTTTTCAAATATAAAGTAAATCTTCATCACACACACAAACGGAACATCAATAGTTACAGGTAGATACCAAATCATGAACTTATACAGAGCTTGTTTAAAATATGGGGAACCTGTTTACAGAGGTAGGCCACTGATCCATCTTTGAAACAAAACAGAGCTTTCCTCTGGTCTAAACTCTGGAGTGTGTCCACCTCCCTGTAATAATAATAAAAAAAAAACACAACTTGGAAAGTTAAAACTACAGTAAAATATCGAGCGGAAAGAACAGAAAATATCAAGAAATAAGTAGGAAAGACTTGCTTTGATAGTAGCAAATGTCATATTATTCGCGTAAGTTCTTGTATATCTGCAAAGAAAAGGCAAGATTAACTTTGAGGTGACTCTAATAAAAAAAACGAATAAACAGGAAGAAAAAAAAAAAAATCAGAATAGTACCCAGCAAGTTTACGATTGATCATCCATGGCCTCCAGTCATCAATAACCGAATAGTTGAGAGATCTTATCCAAGCTTGAGTCGCAAGGTAAGGCACTCCCAAATCGTGATCACCACTGTTCACGCAAAACCACATAAAGTTTTGAAACTTGGTGGGAAGAAAAACAAAAAATTGAAGTCTGACCTGAAGATGAGAGAACGATAGCCATCGATGCTGTTATCAACATGGTAAGGTACACTACTTATAATGTCGTGAGTGTATGGAACAGCCAAATTACATCGTATCCATCTCCCTATACTCTCCTGCAATTATAGATCTTCTTAAAAAACTTGAAAGCGTTTCTTTATCAACAAAGACCATGAAATGAACTTTGTCTTATATTTTACCTTATAGATTTGAAGAGCTTTGCGTACGCTTTCGTCATTGGCCCAGTAGGTAGCTAGCAGATACCTATAATCCTGCAAAAGCAACCTCTTATATATATATATATATATATATATATATATATATATATATTTATTTCCTGAATGGTTTAATGGTAAAGAGAGAGAGTTAAGATATGTGTTACTTACATAGCAGTCTGGAGTTTCAATTTCACACAATGGTTCTAATATAAGATTTTGGTATACTGTCTTTGTACACTAAAAAGAAACCACAAAAGGTCTGAACTGAGTGATGATCTTTTAAAAAGCAGACACCACATCAACCGAAATCATTCAAGAGTGTGTGTACCTTGTTGTATTCTTCAAGGAGTTTCAAGCATTCTGTGTTACGTGGATCAACATTTACATATGTTCCTTTGCAGATTATCTTCAGTGACTGCAAAAAGAAAAAAGAAAAAAACACTAATTGAATTGCATTGTTGGAACAAGAAACAAATGCAAACTCCATGCTTCATACCTCGTAGAGCTCATCAGATATCAGTGCCATTCCATGAGCAAATGGAATGCGGCTGTTCAAATCAATTTCGAATTCTGTTAGCGGGTTACCGAGCACATACCCCTGTTATTGGTCAGTGTAACAAGGTTGGAAATTATTAGTTTTTAATGCTTTTGGCATATCTCATTCATACAAGAAGCAACAAAATACCGACTAACCTGAAGATTTATTGGAAGTTTGCAACATTGATAATTGCCTGTATCATACATACATACATCATGTTTCCTCTGTTATAAAAAGTTGACTGAGAAAGGGGCTTGAGGATTGATATCACAAAACCCAATACATACCTTTAGAGATTTCTTGAACAAGCGCAGGAACAACCTTACCGGAATAAGAATCCCCGCCAACATAGAAAGGGTTGGAAATGAACTCTTCGTGCTTACCTAGCCACTGCACAACCACCATGAAAAAAAAAAAATAGAAGGAAATTAAGCTTCTTCTAACTTCTATGCACAAAGAAAGGGTGTTGTTTTGTTATTTAGTTTGGGCTCATATTTCAAGAGAAAGAATTATATTTTTTCATTAATTTACCTTTCGAATAAACTCATGGATCCGTTTGGCCTCTCCTGAATCGCTCGGTGTGTCAACAAGTTGAGTTGAGAAGGAGAAACCAGTTCCAACAGGTTGATCCAAGTATATAATGCTCGAAGTCTGTGGAAAAATGATATGTATTGAGATGGTCATATATAAATATATTAATCACTTTTTGTGTCCTACCTTAGTCCATGAATATGTAGTAGAGACCAAGGAAGGCAGAGTTCCATTGTACTCCTCAAGCTTCATAGTCAAAGGCCCTGATCATCATCATTTATAGAATTAAAACTGAGTAATCGGAGACGCATAAGAACTGAGTTTTATCATTGTCTTTTAGATTTTCACCATTTTCAAAAAGAAGACCAGAGATGGAAGAACAGCCAGGTCCTCCACTTAGCCAGAGAAAAAGAGGGTCTTCTTCAGGGTTCCTCTCAGACTTGATGAAATAGTAGAACAATTGCACTTCCTCCTCCTCACCAACACCGATGTAACTTCATTAACAAGAACACAATAACCTACTTAGATTTCAACACAGATTTGATCAACCACAACAAAGAAGAGAAAACAAACCCTGTTTCGAGTTCAAAGGGAAGAGGGCCTTCAAAACCAGGAAGAAACTTAACGATAGAGGCAGAATCAGCATGTTGCTGACTCAAGAAGACAAGAATCAGAAGCAGAATCAGCGATTTCAGAACAGATGAAACGTGGTCGTTAGCCATTCTTTTTTAAGTGAATGGTCCTTTAGTGTCGATACAAAATATGTGGAATGTTATACTGTTGGTCTTTTATTAAAGTCTGCCTTCGTCACCAAATCTAAAAATTCCTACCTAATTGTCCCGATCACAATAATTAGAATAAGTAAACAGCCATATCGTTTATAATATCTCAACACGTTAAGTGGTACGTCATCATACACTGTAGTGTAAACAAAACAAAACAAACCTCAATGGGCTAACAAGATTGATTAAGCGAAGAAACATCAGCGAGGCATCTCTTCGACTTCTTCTCAAGAACGTAAAGCACTACTCTACGGCTGCGATAATCCGGATGCCACTGTGTTTGTTCCACACGCCCTATCGCAAAATGTTTCAGCGCAGATTCTAAGAAGTACTCAAGAACAGCATCTGGCATTAAAAAGAAAAGGGATAGCAGCGAAATTAGACATTTTGTACTTTGTTAGGAAGATTGTAGTTTGTGAAAGGAAGGAGCGAAAGAATGATACCATTCCGTAGTTCTCCTGATAGGAAGATTGTAGTTTGATCGCCGCAGAGTTGCACAAGCGTTTGGATCAAATGGTGAACAGCTTCTTCGCTGTAGATAACATCTGAGCCCAATACTACAAGTGCAAAGACAGTAACAGGTGTGAGTGACAATGGTGTGGTCTAAAAGCAAAAGTGGATGAGATGAAAACGGGTACCGTAATCAGGGAACGGTTCAATCAAATCTGGATCAGGGTCATCTCCCCAAACAAGTTCCTGCACAACAGCAGATCCCCTTGTGTTACCACCACGTTGCAGATTGGTATCGACGTTCTTCTTAAGTAGCCTCAGTCTATCCGGGAGATCAGTGAGTACAACATTCCCTCCCAAAAGCGCTGCGACACAACTGATACAAACCAACTTAATGTTTTACAACACAGTACTCGTAGACAAAGGTTTGCACTTTTTGCTTACCCAAC
Organism: Raphanus sativus; assembly: GCF_000801105.2. Taxonomy (NCBI): domain Eukaryota; kingdom Viridiplantae; phylum Streptophyta; class Magnoliopsida; order Brassicales; family Brassicaceae; genus Raphanus; species Raphanus sativus. The sequence goes on from NC_079517.1 coordinate 12,389,412, forward strand.
TAAGCCACAACCAGAACCCAGCTCAACGATCTTCTTGGCTTCAAGAGAAAGAAGCTTGGAATCAACAGAGTGCTCCAAGAACTTCCCTAACACCACTCCACTGTCCCACATCACTGACCCCGTTACTCCAGGCGTGTTCTTTTACATCCCAATATACAACATGAGAGAGAGTTCAAACCCGTTTCATGATCATGTTACATCACTTGGTTCAAATGCTATGGTAAAAGCCACTAACACACAAAAGCTGCATATCTATCAAGACTAATAATAACATAACACTCACACGTTAAATTACAAATGTTAAAACCCTAAAGTTGACATCTTTGTGGTTACCAGTGAACACGGAGACTGGAGAATAGAGAGGGAGTGACCACAAGCGTCGAGACGCAGCTCAAGAGAAGACTGTGAAACTAAGGTGTTTGGAGCAAACGATGTTGGCCCTTGAATTGCCCATATGATCATTATCTCGGCCGCCGCCAAATCCGAATCGGATTCCGAGTCTGAAGTCGGAAACCCACCGACGGCTATCACATCTCCGCCGTAGCCACTCATACGTCGTATCTCCTCCACCGTATCTTCTCCTTTGCTTGCTTCCTCCTCTCCCATTTTTTCGAAATCCTACACGCGCCGCCGTATTGACTCTCTCCGGCATTGACGAAGAACCAAACAGTCCCCTGACAATCAGGGCGCTTTATAGTTAAATACAAGATAGTTTTGGGGTTTATTAACAATGAACCAATTTTCTTGCGTTTTCTCATATTTACCTCAAAGTTCCATAAAGTGTCTAATTAACCCAATGATCAAGCAAGCTTTCATGATACAGTAAAACCTCTATAAATTATTAATGTTGGGACATTAATAGTTTTGGGGTTATACTGTATGTGGAAGGGAGGATAGTAATCAGCAGCAGTACATACAATAGCCATGTGTTTTTATATCATGTAAAGATATTCCATTAACTTTTCTCAGCTCTTCCTGAGTTGCACAGAATGGTTGATTCTCCATACTTTTGATTCAGGGTAGGGCATAACCAACCCGGACAAACCAAACTCTTGAGGGGTTTAGACTAGTTGAGAGCTGGACAAGCTTGGGTTTTGGTGTTGTGTTGAGTGAAGTTACTTTGGCATTTCATTGGTCACAAGTTACATTTTTGTTTCGGAAACCAACACAATCAAACACACACAAGGAAAAATGATCACACAAGGAGGGGAATAACGCTGATCCAACTACTCTGTACACTAAAACACAGACTACTGAACTTTCTCTTCTCATATTCTTCTTGTAATTTTGTCTACTTTTGACATCAAAAAGCTCTTTACTGACATAACAGGACAACCGTATGTATGGCTTTGGAAACCATCTTCATTCCAACAAATCCGTTTGGTTTCAACAATTACAACAAAGCTGTATTGAATCCTAAAGCTAATAAAACTCTTGTAAGCTTTCGACATAAAATATTGGAGAAGACAGACGAAACAAAACGCGACGAAGACTACAAGGAGAAAGATTCATACACTCAACTCAGTCATCTTCATCCGAAGACTCATACGCTAATCCCAACAAGCCTTTCAAAGCATTTTGACCTTGCCCATTGCTTTCTGCTGCTTTGCCTCCGGGTTGCTCCTCAGGTCTGTCCAGTTTATCTCTTTGAACCTTTGCTTCTGTTGGAACAATATCGCTCCTTTTAGGAGGTGACAAGCTTGTAGAGACCTTTGGTCGCTTCGGTTTAACCTCGACAACCTTTCTCAGCAAATCTTGCTGCCTACACATTGGGAAAACACACACAAAAATTAGTCACCCATCCATCTCGAGGTGTGAATAAAAGTAGAAAAGGGAGGAAACTGCTACCTGATACCACTCTTAGGCTTGGGCTCAACACGAAGCGGCAAAGGAATAGATGCTGGAGATGAATCAGCTTGGGTTGCAGCTTTGTGATTTATGGTCAAGAAAGACATGTAGAGTAACTTTAAGTCTGGTGGTGTCATAGTGAATGAAATCATGGTTGGATACAGAAACAAAAAAAAAGCAAAAAAAGAAAAAGGATATTTTAAAGGCAGCAAAAGCCCGTTTCTCAGTTCGTCTGAGAAGGCGCTCTGCATCCTGCTCTGCTTCCATCTGCTCTTTAAGATAAAGCAAATCGTCGCTGTCCAAAGCTACAGGAACCCCAAAAAAAAAAACACTTCAAAAGTTAAGAAACAATTTCACAGAGATGAGAGAGAAAAGAGCGAGCGAGAGAGAGAGAGAGATTGGTACCGCCACGTCCATGAAGATAGCCTCCACGCTCACCAGCAACATCTTGCATCTATAACAACAAAAATGTGGGCAGGGGCCATTATCCCTGCCGGGGCATGTTATCAGAAAAAAGTCTCTTCCATAAAATAGAAAAATCACTTTCACATACATCAACAACAATCAACAGTTCTAAGAAAGATCTCTCTCTCTCTCTCTCTCTCTCTCTCTCTCTCTCTCTCTTTATATAACTTCCCTACTTATATATACTACAACAATCAATCAACGAAGAAACAAGAGCATCAATTTACTCAAAGCTCTTAATGCAACACAGAGACAAGGCTCACGCAATACAATTTGTGCACAAACAGAGGAAGGAGAGAGAGGGCGAGGCGCTAACCTTTGCAACCATACGTTGAAAGGTGACGTCTTCATCATCTATCTTACCCTTCCCTTGTTTCTTATCTGCAATTAAAAAGTAAACAAGAGCTCAATCGAGAAACCCTTTACAATGAAATCTACACAGCAACAATGTTCGATTTAAAAAGGTCGGACCTTTAGGGTCGGAGAGATTCGTGTATTCTTTAACTTCCCTCCCTGACATATCGTCTCCGCTTAAAGAATCTCTCAGACGATTAGGGTTCCTACGTTTTCAGTCGAGGGGATGACGATCGAATTCACGGTAATGGTTTCTTTTCCCTCAAAACGAAAACATGAAGTCATGTTTGGTTTTGTCTTCTCCATTGGGCTTACTCTACACAATCGGACTTTATTCAGGCCTAATTAAATTCTTAGCCCAATATTCACTTCTATTTTTGCAGGAAATAAATAAGGTTCATTATTATTTGATTTTCTTTTTTCACATAAACAAAAAAAAAATCATCGTTTGAAAATAATTTCACCTATTTAGAATTTATTGAATCTCATATACGATAAAAAAATAATTTATAGTAGGAGAAAGGAAAAGTCATTAAATAAAATTTAATGATCATACCAGTAAGAAAATTTATTTCATGTCTCATTCACTCTCTTAATGTCATTTCTGACATTGTTGCATCAAGGTCTTAGCTAAGAATACTATCTAATGCAATTTACGTCTTAGTAACAATAATTAGCAATAGATAATACCACAATGACTACATGTTTAAATTTTTGTTTGAACTATTAGGAAAAAGAAGAAAAGAAGTCTAGTAGTAGTCTCTTAGACTAGTAACGTCAAGTACCCTTTATTGGCATGTGATCTAAGTTATAGACAGAAAGTACATTTACTATATACAGATGCATTATCACGATTTATATCTATCTCCGGATCCAACCCTACAAGGACAAATATACTGTTGACAATTAAATCACAAGTTGAATCAGAAACTAAAAACCAAAATTTTGCAAAGAAACATGTAGTATTTGATAAAATGATGATGATAATAATAAAAATATATCAAAAACAAATAAAATGATGACAATAATTAAAAACAAAGAAAAAAAAAAACCGCACGCTGGGCGTTTTTGTGTTGGTCAAGACGTGACATGTATCTTCACCATAAGTTTTGATGATCATTATAAAATGAATTATTAGATTTGTAAACCAATGAGAGAGTGTGATGGGTTTTCTTTGGTCCGTACGAATAACAACTTACATTAAAAGCAAACCAACCAAAAAAAAAGAAAATCGCATTTATAAAATTATTAAATATTTCTTGTTTCCCTTTCTTTCTAACTTTCAAAAAAGTCATCAACTTTGTCGGATCTAATTTCATCACATACCAACAATTAGATCAATCACCAGACGCACTGTGAATCAAAGAGGAAGGGTTTAAGAAACGGTAAAGCAGAACAACATACCATTTTAATGGAAAGATGAACAAAGTTTAAATAAAAGCTTTAACTGTCGCAAAGAAACAAAACCTTGCGATAGAAGTCAATACCCGAACCATACAAAGAAAGTTTGAACTTGCATGGTGCGTTCTTGACTTCTAGTTTCTAACCAAAACAATAATAATAATAGTAGTAAAAAACAAAAGAACTCATTAAAAGAACAACAAATGAAGAGAGATGATGATGAAGAGGAGGAAAGTGAGTAAAGAATCCAGCTGGTTGTTTAAATGAGGTTTTGTACCAAGAACAGAAGTAGTAGTAGCAGAACAATTTGAAGTTAATGTCCTCTCTTCTCTCTCTCTCTCTATGGCATTCACTTTCACTGAAGAGAAAGAGACAGCCCAGAGCTTTTAATGGTTGGTATCATCAAGCTGTAGCTGAAGCACTAGGACAGTTGTTCAACCCGGTTTTAATCTGGTGCACTGTGGTTCCAATCAGGTTATTAACCGTTTCCACAGACTCCATATTCAGTTTAGCAGACGGTAAGTTGCTAACCATTATCTGAAACCCAACCGTTATCAACGAACCTCCTCCTCCAAAACCGCTTGATGATGATGACCTTCCTGAGCTAGTTGAGGCCCCTCCTCCTCCTTGCTCAGCGGTTAAACTGTTGTTGTTTCCGTCTGGTGAGATAGCGAAACCTGAGGACAAGAGGGGGATGTATGAAGTATCGTCACCGTTCATTGCGATGTTCAGCGCTGATAAATCCACCGGACTGTACACAACTAGTGCTCCTGATGAGTCTATTGAGCTTTCTTGTAGAATCAGCATGTTGTTACTCTGTGATGCACTTGATGCCTAAATACCAAAAAAAAATAAAAAATTAACCAGCCAAGAAAACCAAGAATCATTACAGAAAGATTTGAGAAAGAGATAGTAGGCTTTACACGTAGAACCGATATGCAGCATCCAGGATGTGATCCATTTGCGATGTGAGCAACTTCTTGCACAGCGTTACTATTTGAAAGAACATCCCACTAAAAGAAAAAAAAAACATTATCATATAAAACATTTGGAAGACTCTTTGCTTATGAAGATGTGTTTTGTTTGTTACCTGAGGACGGGTTCTTTCGTCTTTGAGGAAGTTGAAGACGTTTTGAGGAGAGTTTGGGAGCCAGAAAGTGGTAGCCGCAGAGAGGACAGTGCCGTTTGGTTCAGGGCTCTTGTGTGCAGTCACACGGACACCAACGTCGTTCAACTCCGCAACAACAGTCGAGCGAGTGTTGTTAGATCTGCTGACACTTATGCAGTAGTTGCTAACCATTCTATGAGCAAGTCTCATCATGCTTCTCTTCCCTTCCGGCGATGGAATCACTGAAACTCAAAAAAAAAAAACGTTTATTAAAAAGCATTCAGAAATTAGATTAGCAATGGGGGGAGCTTGTGTTGATTTCAGCTCTTACCTCCACCGAGTTCACGAGATGAAGCTGCTGGTGCTAATAGAGAAGCATATCTCTCACACATTCTCTGGAGAGTAGTAACCCATCGTTCAGCTCCAAAAGCAATCCCTTTGTGAACCATCTCTCTGTACAGCTCATGAACCGCTTCTTTTTCTTCTGTTTCAGTATGCTCAACCCAAGTTACCTGTTACACATATCATCAACTTGAGAGACGTGCTAACTTGGAACATACTTACTTCTATTAGAGAGTTAAAACCTTGGAGTATCCATTAGGCATGTCCTGAATCAAGCATCCGGATGGAAACCTATAGGAGTGAGAGTGGGAAACAAACTGAGGAAGATGATAAGAGACATTTACAACTATCCAGCTCCCTTGTTCAATCTGCTGACAGTAGCGTAGCTCGCAGAACTCGCGTGTTGCTACTAATGGAGAAAGCACTTCCATCTCTTCATACATCTTTTACATAAAAACCAAAGCCAAGCAGAAGTTATAAGGAAAAACTATCAATGCTAATGATGGATGAATCACAAAACTAAAGAGGGTTTACTAATATCAAACTTTACCAAATGCAATGCACCCTCATAGGTACCTCCCATTCCTGAAGAAACCACTGCAAGGGTTTTAGAAGCTGCTACGATTGAAGGAAACAGCTCTCCCCACTTAGCCTGCAATTACAAAAAGACTTTAAATCGCAAATACATGGTGATGATGATGAGGATGGATGTCTGAGCTAACTTACACTATCCATAAACATGTCAACAAGTGACATAGCATTCATGAAAACAATACCAGAGGACCTAGACGCCTCGATTCTAAGGTTATGGTTCTTCCCTCGGTTACTTGACCTTGGGAAAACATTCTCATAGCTTCCAAGATTGAGAACGTCTCTGCACCCATCTGCTCTGTTCCACAGAGGCTCGTTTGTGTTGAAAAGCCTGAGCAATTCTTGCATGGCAGTCAAGGCAATGTCGTTCATAATAGGCTTATCCATGTCAGATACAGCAAAGTTACTAGTAGACATAGAGCTTCCCGGAAGAAGATCGAAATCCAGCGAAGGACCGGTTAAACTAGTCATAGACAGATCCAAGGGGGAGATGTGCATTGGGTGGAGCGTTGAGATGTGAGAGGAGATTGGTCTTCCCATGTACTTTGATGCAACGGTGGACATTCTTTCAAGCTGTGTAGTAAAAAGAAGATTTAGATTAGAAATGAAGAAAGACATAATAACAGAAACAAAAAAAGACAAAAACCTCTTCTCTGAGATGAGCGTTTTCCATGCGAAGCTTTTGCTCATCTAAGTAAGGATCTTCACTAACGGGAGGACCACCACAGTTTGGGCATATAGCATGCTTGATAGCTTCTCTGATGGCAATGTTCTCGCATCTAATCTTATCGTTCTCTGCTTTCAGTGCACTGTTATCTGCTCTCTCATGTTGAGCCTAACACAAAGAACAATGAATCACAACAATCTTTTCTTAAGACACAAAAGAGAGATAGATAGAGAGAGAGAGAGAGAGAACCTTAAGCTGAGTACGTCTGTTCTGGAACCAGAACTTGATCTGACGAGGAGCCAAACCCAACTCTTTGCTAAGTAGATTCCTCTGCTTATCATCTGGATGAGGACACTCCCTGAAACTCCTGTTTTGTTTAAACACATTCAAAACGATTATTTATGAGTAACCAAAAGAAAAAAAAAACACAAAACTAAAAGGAAACTTAACGATTCGAGGCGTTGAATCTGTTGAGCAGTATGACGATGGTAACGTTTCTTCTTCCTATCAGTTTCAGAGCCTCCGTCGTGTCGTTGGCTACCACTACCACCACCACCGCCGTCTCCGCCTCCACCGCTACCACTTCCTCCGACGACGAAACTCATCCCCTCTTTTGAGAAAAGAAGAGAAGAGAGTAAAAAGACTCTTTTTTTTTACTTAGTGTTTCACACAACAAGAAACTGTTAATGGACCATTTACACCACTGTCGTCAGACCCACTAGAAACAGAGAGAAGGCAAAAGTTTTGAACTTTATTTTTGCAGAGAGAAGAGAGAGAAGGAGAGAGATTAAAAGGAAAATGAAACGGAAGAGAATCTGAAAGAGGCTGTGATTACGGGAGGTGAAAGGGTGTGATTAAGGCAACAAATCATTGATATGTTTAGATTGATTTTTTTTTGCTCTAAAAATTAGGAGAGAAACAAATGCTCTGTTTTTTAGCCGTAATAATGTCTATCCCCCTAGAGAGAGAAACAGAGGAGGATGGTGGTGATCTCTATCTAGCTTTAGCTGCTCAAAGCTTATTATTACATCAAAGCGTCAGCCTAAAGCCGCCATTAGTGGTTCCTAACCCTTTTTTTTGCTTCTTCACATTCATTACAGATTCCTAAAGTCTCTCTCTCCCTCTCTCTCTTTAGAAATTGTGTAACTGATGGGGTTTTAATGGGGGAAGAGAGAGAGGGAGAAGGGGTTTTAAAGTCTCTTGCTTCTTTCCATTACTGCTAAGTAGTACTCTCACCATACTCGGGGGAATGGAGAGAGAGAGAAGGGGTCGAACCAACCAACCTTCTTCTTTTTTTTTTCTGCTCTCTCTCTCTCCACAACTAACTCTTTCTCTCTCTCTTCTCGAGCTTTTTTGGTTTGAAAGAGATGGGGGTTTGTCTCCGGGGAGGGTTAATCGACGGCGGTTGGATAAAAGCAGGGGACTTTAACCACTTTCTCCGGCCACTTTAACCATTTAATACTAACAAACCTTTTTATTATTATTAATTAACTGCAGTGTAATACAATTCATAAGTGTTTCATTTTAATCGTAGTTTTAAATTTATATACATAAGTAATAAAATATTGTTGACAAAAAGGGTAATAAAATATTTAATTTTGTATATTTTTAAAATAAAAAAATTATTATCTGTATATCTAAAAATATTTTAATCAAATAAAAATAAACTGAAAAATATTATTAACAATTTTTCATCTTAAAATTAAAAACAACATTTATTCTAAAATGAAAATTTTATTTTACAACAACAGAAAGTAATATTTATCGAGATTGTGTTGATCTTATCTTCTTTTATTTTGGATAGGAAAATCCATTATGTTTTCCATGTTTTATATAAAAAGGAACTAAAAATTTCCTGTTGTTGTTATTATTAATCTACAAAAATGTAAAATTTAGATAATTTTGTATATATATTTGATTTTTCCATTTCTTTTTTTGACAGCGCATATTTGACTTTTTCGTCAAAATGTCACTTGTCGTATAAATATAGTAAGCAATGATGAAAACATTAACTGTAAATTAAAAGGAAACAAATGCTTATTTTTTATTTACGGTCGTAGTTTAGATAAATTTCTAATCATAAAAGATTATTTACTGAAATATAATGAATGCGGTGAACGTTGCAAGAATTTATGGTTTTTTTGTTTGAATTACACTAATTTATGGGTTTTTCTATTAAAGATGGCTGTTATTTATGTGTTACCTGATTTAATCATATCTTTATTAGCCAACGCCACTCGTTATTCAAAAATCTTTTCCAATTATGGACTGTTTTTTTTTTTTTGGCATCAATTATGGACTGTTTAAAAGGGGTACATTTTAAGAAATTTAATTACATGCTATTACAGTTTTTGTAATAATGATATTTACTTTTATGTGTGTGTTTTTATCGTTAAAAATTAATTCTTATCTACTACTCCCTCCGTTCCTGAAAGTAGGATTTTTTAGATTTTATTTTTGTTTCATAAAGATAGATTTTCTATATTTTTAAAGTACTTTTTGATACTTTTAAGATGCATTAATTGAAAACATTTGAATTGACTAAATATTATTGGTTCATGGTTATTGGAAAATGTATAATAAATATAAATAAAAAGTTAAATTGAAAACATTGATTATTTTCTTAATATACGTGAATTGTCTAAAAAATCTTATTTTTAGGAACGGAGGGAGTAGATGTCATGACAACAGCTACCTCCAAAAATCTTTGGAAAACACCTTTTACTCATGTGTTTTAGAGTTTATGAATTTGTTTATATGTAGAAAACTTACCTCCTAAAACATGGGTATAAATCTGTAATAATGATATACTGATAACATTTTAATTAAAGATTAAACTATCATTCAATTTAATGGATGTATAAATCTGTAATAACGATTAACATTTTAATTAAAGATTAAACTATCATTCAATTTACTGCATGTATAAATTTGTAATAACGATATAATTGATAAAATTTTAATTAAAGATTAAACTATCATTCAATTTACTGGAAATAAAATATGAGAAATTCATATTTTTATATTATATTGACTATATAAGATTAGTGATGTTTAATGGAGTATTTGTTTTCCATTTTATGAAAAAGTGAATTACTCGATATTGAACATCTTTCAAATGAACATTTTCATAGAAATGATAGTATCTGTTACTGTGATTAAGAAATTATTATTAATATTCCATTTAAAAAAATACTATACTACTATAATGTTACTGCTTTGTATAATTAAATCATCAAACTAGAACTAAAAAATATCGTTTATTTTCATGAAGTTCCCAAAAATCACATTACCAATCTTGGTTCAAAGTTTATATCAAAAAGTCAAACTTGCTTCACTAAATACATTGAAAATGGAAAACTGTAGAAGAAAGAAATATAGTTGAAACTTGAGAACTTGACAACAATGTGAATTTAATACAACAACATACTTCTACAAACTTTCGTTGACAAAAGGAATGACCAAGCGTCAGCTGAAGAAAACGATAAGAAGCTTATAAGCTGATTAGTTAGGTTGAAACGCCTGATCATCGAAAACATATCTCTAAATTAAATTTGATTTAGGAAACTTATATCGTTGGTGTTATCTTTTCATTATTGGGTGATACAGAAACGTATCGGATGAGATTATAAATGCTCTAACGTAAATTTAATATAATGTATTGATGAAGCAAACACAGTATAATGAACTTGTCATGCATCAATTCTTTGTTATTGATGAGATAATTATTTAAGAATAAAAATTATCATCATAGTAGTAGTTTTCTTTTATATCACTTTGGTCTTTAATTTACCACACTATATTCCTTAAATATTTACATTAATCTGAAAGAAAAGAAGCAATTAATTAAATATAGTCTTAAAGCATTGATATAAAGGTTCCCACCTTACCACATTTATTTTGGGACCTTGAACAAAGTGAAACTTCACATACAGTCTCTGCATTCGTTTGCTCCATATAGCTATCTCAAATTTAATTATCATATGGACCGATTCATTGCTTTATTTATTATCTTAACAAATTAATTCAAATATATGTTCAACAAGTTTTCATAATTAATACATGCAGAGAATACGTACACGTGTTATTTAAAGTTGTCAAATCTGGTGACTGGTAAGCCAAAACATTACAAAGTTTTTTTTATTACTCCAGCATCGATGGTAATTACATTTATTACGAATTTACAGGTTTATGTTTCAATTTTAATCATCCTGAACCAAGTAAGTTCCAAAGAACCTCTGCTTCAAAATGTAACAGATGTAGAGACAAACCAATACTGACCAAAACAAGTTTTTAACCGGCGAAGCTCCTTGGTTCTGTTGTTGTCTGTATGCAATCTTCATCTTTTCTAGCCTCTGTGTCTGTGTCTCTTCAGAAGTCTCTAAAACTTTCTTCATCCTCTCTGATGCTTCAGCAGCAAGCAACCCCTCTTTCACCTCATTTTGTTCTTGACCATCTTTACTCTTTGCTTTCGCTTCTGTGACTTCCTTCTGCTTACTTCCACCTCCAAGAGATGCTGGTTTCTTGGGAAGGAGGTTACGTAGTGAAGCCAATCTCAGAGGCAAAGTTTTATCTTCAGGGATAGTTACTTTCTTGGTCTACAAGAAAGCACACAGATGATAAAGGTTAGTTTAGTTTATATCACCAATAGTAAATCTTCAGAGATGATAATAATAATAAAAAAAAAGAAACCAACCAATGGTTTGTACTGGAGATTGTATAGCATGTCAATGTATCTCTGCTTAGCTTTCTTCTGATCTTCATTCACTTGTCTCCAGAACCCATAGATGCTTCCCATTTTCAATAACTTCTCTGCATAGATCTTCCATGTGTAACTACAAAAACGATACAACACCTAAGAATAAGCAAATGTAATGTGACGACATTTATATTTTAAGAGTTAAGTAAAGTGTACTTACCACTCGTAGATACGTTTGAGACCAGCCTTAGAGATACTATCCCAATACAAACCATCTGTACTACACTTGCTGAAGAAGTCTCCAATCCTAGCAACAGATTCATCACCATTGTTGGGATCAATGTGGAAACCAGAGACACCATCAACGATTATCTCAGCCGGTCCACCTTGATTAGTGGCGAATGTTGGTAGTCCACAGTTCATGGCTTCAATGACCGTTAAACCAAAAGCTTCATACAAAGCTGGTTGAACAAAGACTCCTTTTGTATCAGCAATGCACCTGTAAAGCTCACTGTTTCTGTATCTATCAGTTTGAGCAGCTATCCATCTAAACTTCCCCTTTAGCTTATACTTTTCAATGAGATCATGCATCTTCTTGATCTCAGCTTTCTCTTCTCTGTCATTAGATTTCGACATATCGAAGAATCCAGCAACTACTACAAGGTTAGCCATCTCTCTTAGTCTCTTATCTTTGCCATACCATTCAACCAAACCAGTTATGTTCTTCACTGTGTCTAGTCTCGCCATTGAGAAGATGATTGGTTTCTCTCTTTCCGCAAGATATCCCCTGTTTCCACAAACAAGTTAGGCTAAACTCAAAAACCATATAGTGTAGTGTTTCATTATTTGTAATGAGACTACTACTTACATGTGTTCTTGATTGTCTTTCTCATTGTAGAGTAGTTCTTGTATAGAAGGATGAAACTTGGTCAATCTTTTTTGCTTCTCTGTGTAAGGGAAGTATACAGATTGATCTGCGCCAGGAGCAGCAATGTTAAACTTTGGATCAAACACATCAATGCCAGAGACAACTCTACATAGACCAGGCATTGTGAAGGCAGTGTGACTCTCATACTGTCCTGGCCTTTCCTTGCTGCGAAAGTTATAGTTTTGTGAGTATGAATCTTAATGTTTGAGATGTTAATGATGTTTCGGAAATGAACGAACCTTCCTGCTATTTCTTGATATGTGCTGGTAATGATGAAGTCAGTGACATTCATTGCTATTAAATCAGCTGTGAATTGGCAAGAGAAATGGTATTTAGGGTCTAGTTCTTTCCACTTTGCATCTGAATCTTCATACTTTGTCTTCTCCAACGCATGAGCAATGGTTCCTTGAGTGACACCGAGTTTGGTGGCCATTAGAGATGCAACCAAGTTCCCATCTGTGTAGTTTCCTATGATGAGGTCAGGCTTGCACTCAAAGCGTTGGAGAATCTTGCTAGTTGCATCCTGTAAAGTAAATTTAACAGGTTTAGTTTGCTTTTGCTGTTGAGAAAACAAGAACAAAACTTCTTACCTGAGTAAACCTCTCCAGGTAAGGGTAGATATCGAACCGGGAAACCCATTGACGTAGGGTTCCTTTATCTGTAACAAAAGGAACCCTGAGAATATGAGAATGCTTGGTCCCTTCAATGGCTTCTAGTTCTTGATCACACTTTGTGCCTCTTGCTTCTGGTATTAACCGTGTCACCACAAGAATCTGAGGCTTGAATCCGAGACCTTGTTGGTTAATTCGAATCAGCAGCTCTTCTTCTAATGCTCTTACTTGATCAAGAATGTAAACAACCTATATGATCATCACACACCAATGTAAGACCAATAAGGTTCTTCTTGCTATTAAAATTGATTACTTGATATGCAAGTACCTGGCCTCCGGTATCTGGTAATCCAAGGACATCTTGCTGACCAAAATAGCCATGGACAGAGAATATCACAACGTTGAACACTGTGGGAAGTCTACTAAAGAGCAAATCAAGCTTCACACTGTCTGGTGCCTCTAGAACTTCTGAGAGCATAACCATTGTTTCTTTCACTCTCTGTGATGTGTTTCCCCAACCTTTCTCAAATCCCATTTCTTTCAACCTAAAAAAGAGACCTTATTAACCACATCCTTGTTAAAGTTCCTCTTGTAAAATAAAAGAATCTTGAGCAGTGTTATTTACCTTGGAGCAAAAGTTTCATAAGGAGTATGTTTGGGGTAAGTGGAGACTACATTTACAGCAAGCATCAGAGATTTCTGGAGCTTTGCAACTGTGTTGATATCTTCATTGATCATGAGATTCTGAAAACATAAATCACCATGAATGAGTTAACTTTTGAAGAAAGTAAATCAAAATGGAAACAAGAAGATGATTAGGTCATGACCTCTCCATGATGGTTAAGGCGAAGCAAGTAGTTCAACAAAGGTTCTAGTTTATCAGTGTTGCCTCCAAGCTTAGAAGATATAAACTTAGAGATGTAATCAGCTCCATTTCCAATGGAAGAAGAAAGATTAAGCCTAGGTGTTGTGAAATCAATCGCTCCAAAGTCTAACTCCAATGCATTTTCATCCTTAGCCCTACAAAACATTTGAAAAAAAAAGAGATAAGATTCCTTGAGCTTTAGGTAATGAATATTTCTCTGGTGTGAAGATCTTTGCTAACCATGACTCGTCAAAAACAGATTCCTTGAGCCTCAAGTAATCCGTGGCTGTGATTTCATCCACTGTTAGGTCTCCAGCATTGACCTTAACGTATTCCCAGAAACCAGGATCTGGCCTTGCGGCTAAAGCAACAAAGGGTGGAACCACTGCTGCTTCCTGAGTAGTTAAAACAGAGAAAATTAAACCATGCGACTGATTAAACCTTGTCTTAAATGCAAATGGTAATGAAGATTATATATTACCTGAGTACATGTGAGAATGTAACCAAACAGTCCCTCCATAATCTTCTTGCGGTCATGGCTATCTTCTATACATTTTTCTATCTCAGTCATTAGATTCTCACGCTTCATTAGCTTCTTTCCTCCTCTAACAAAGCTACAACATTTAAGCACACACAAACATATATAAGTGATCCAAAATGTAGCAAATAAAAAAAGGGTTAAAAGTGTGATGTTAAAAGTTTGAGAAAACCTGGCAAAACATCTCTTCATATGGTACCGGCTTTGTTTCAATGCATCAGGCATTTTGTCAGCGATTGAATCCGATCGTGGAAGTGTTGTGGGAGATGAAGAAGAAGCCATTTCTTTTGTTACAGAAACAACAACAAAGGATCAAAAGATTAAAATGATTGTGGTGAAGTAGTTTGATGAAACATGGTGATAATCACAATGTATATATAGGATACCTTGAGGTGATGAATATGCTGTGGAAGGGGACAGAGTAGAAGGAGAAGGAAGGGGGAGAAGATTATTCGTTAGAAATAAAAGTTGGAAAAGCTAGCTAAGTGTGCAAGTAAACAAAAAAGAATATGCTTTGATTTTTATATTTTGAAATCAAAATCAGATTTTGTGCCTTTTTGCTTTTCTTGGAGTTTATGTTGTGGTTGTCCATGTGGACCAAGATCTATGCATATACTTTCCTATCTGATAATATGCAGAAATGCAAGTAAGTTCATAGTATCTTTTAATGTATTGCCCAAACCAAAAAATTGGTTAGATAGCAAAACGAAACCGAAAAGCTAAATCGAAAATTAGTTAAGGTTACAAAACAAAACCATAACAAAACCAGTAAACAGAGAAACTAAATGATGTTATTCATTTGTGTATTTTAATTGATTCAAGCTCTCACTGGTGATTAGCCATAATTCAACTTCTACTTATTCTGTAATTACATTTTTTTTTGTTTGCCATCTGAATATTTCACTAACAACAACAAACCAAGTATTACAACAAAGAAAAAAAAAGTATTACAACAAAGATACAACATGTATCCACCAAAAAATCATACTATCAGGCCAGCTACAACTACATGACTAGACCAAGTCAAAAAATATTTGATAATCATCTAGGCAGGCCCCTAGCTACATAGGACTGAAACCTATTTCCATTGCACTACAAGAAAACATGGAAATACTGACGGACATACTGACGGAAAATGAATTCCTCGGAATATTCCGAGGAATTTCCGAAGAAATTCCAAGGAAACATAAATTTTACGTTTCCTCGGGATTTCCTCGGAAAATACCTAGGAAATTCCGAGGAATTCACTTTCCGTCGGTATTTTCCGAGGAAATCCCGAGGAAAGAGTTTTCTTCGAAAAAAACCGACGAAATTCCGAGGGATTTAGGGATTTAACTTTTAGGGTTTAGGTTCCTCGGAATTTCCTCGGAATTTACCAAGGAAATTCCGAGTGATTTAAGGATTTTACTATAGGGTTTAGCTTCCTCGGAATTTCCTCGGAATATTCTGAGGAAATTCCAAGGAAAAACACATTTTCCTCGGAATTTCCTCGGAATATTCTGAGGCTTTTCCGAGGAACAAGGTTTTGTAACCGAAAAAAACGTTTTGCGGTTTGAATAACACATATATAAGCCTTATTAAGTGTCTTAAACTGACTATTAAGTGTCTTAAACCAAAAATAGGTGTGTTACCCGATAATAAACACTTTCCGATTGTATGAACGAATTTCCCACAACATAAGATCAAACACTTATACACTTTAATGAATGGTAAAAGGAATACTTACAATTCATTTTGGAATTTTGTTATTTCATGGTTTATGATCATCTATACAAAGAATATTCAATTTTATCATTACATTAGTATAAGAAATGATATTGGGCAAAACAAATTGAGGTTTTGAAACCCTAAACATATATCCCTCGGAATTTCCTCGGAATATACCGAGAAAATTCTGAGGGATTTGAATTTTCCTCGGAATTTTTTCATTTAACCGCCATAATTTTCGCGAAATATTTTGCGAAAATTAAATTTTTGAAACTGAGGAAATTCCGACGGATAGTTTCCGTCAGAAACTTCGGAATTATATATAAACACAGATCTCTTCTTCTTCCTCATTTTTCTCTTCTTCTTCCTTGCCATCTCCGCCGACCTCCCTTTCTCTCTCGACGATTTCCGGCCAATCCGACCTATTCCTCCTCTATTTGATTCCCAAATCATGTAAGAACCTTCCCAATCTATTTGTTAGGTTAGATTTGATGATTTTATAAGTTTTTTGATAGATTTTTGTTAGGGTGATTGGTAGGATTGTATAATGGAAGTTTGATTGTGGTTTTGTATTGAGGATTGTGATTATTTGATTGTGTAGATTTTTTTTTAAGTTTTATAATAGTTTGGTGTTTATAAATAATTTTGAAAACGTTTTTTGTATATAAAATCTATTTTATGAATTATAAATGAAATGTTTTTGTATATAAAATCATTTCTATATTTATCAAACATTTTTAATATTTATGAAACGTTTTTTTGTAAATATTAAACTATTTTGGAATTTTAAAACTATTTATATATTTTTTAAAAATATATATTTATATTTTTGTGATTAAAAACCTATTTTTGGAATTTTAAAACTATTTATATATATTTTTAAAATATATTTATATTTTGTGATTAAAAACTATTTTTGTAATTTTAAAACTATTTATATATATACTTTTTATATATATATTTTTGTGATTAAAAATATTTTTTGTAATTATTAAACTATTTATTTTTTTTATATATTTTATATTTTTGTGATTAAAAACTATTTTTAGTAATTATTAAACTATTTTTTTATATTTATATTTTTGTGATAAAAACTATTTTTGGAATATAGCATTTATATTTATTTCTTTTTATATTTATATTTTTGATAAAAAAAATTTTTGTAATTATTAAACTATTTTTTATATTTATATTTTCGTGATTAAAAACTATTTTTAGTATTTATTAAACTATTTTTTATATATTTATATTTTTGTGATTAAAAACTATTTTTTGAATTTTAAAATTTTTATTTATTAAAACTAATTTTTAATATATTTTAGTTGTACAACTTTGAATAATATTATCTAATATATTTTCAATTTCAATTTTTATTTTATATTTTATATTTTCGAATTTCATAAAAAAAAATAATTTTAATTTTTTTTTAATTATTTTTTTGAAAATTCCGAGGAAGGTGGTCCCTCGGAATATTCCGACGACCACGTCCCTCGGAAAATTCTGAGGAAATGTGCGACGAACCCTCGTCCTCACAGTTTCCTCGGAATTTTGTTTCCTCGAAATTCCGTCAGAAAATTCCGAGGAAATTCCGAGGAAATACAAAATTCCGAAGAATTTTTTCCGAGGACATGTTTCCTCGGTATGGCGTCGGAATTCGCTTATTCCGACGACATACCGACGATTTATGCCCTCAGTATGAGCCTGTTTTCTTGTAGTGTTGACTGCACTGCACTGTTAGCAATTAAACAGGCTTCACGGATGGTATATGAGGGAACAGACTCAACCCTCCATTCTACCAGCTCTCCAAGCAACCGTCGAAGTTCTAATACTTTGCACTTGAAGGAAGGCCAGGCCTTCGGTCGATTTATAGCTGAAGCTTACATTCTCCCTTCAAATTCAAAGTACACTTTTCGACATTTGTGGGATACCATACTTTCGATTGCCCATGCCACGCAGAGATCAGGGCCGGCTTATTCAGATAATGGGCCTTGTGCTCAAAAAAAATTCTCATAAAATTGCTGTTATATCTATACTATACTAAAAGGGGAATACCCTCAAATTCTAAGCTGTCCACGTCATTTAATTAAATCGACCAATGAGAGAGAGTCTTTTTGCCACGTCGGATGCATCACTCAAAATCAGTTGGGCTTTATTTCGTTTGGCCCATATTAGGTTTATCAGGTCACGTAGATGAAACGCTGCGTAATAGATTTCGCGACTCCAGACCTGGTGGCGACTTTGTCTGCGCGCTGACCTTCCATCTTCTTCCCCTGGCAAATCCTGTAACCGATTCATCACCTTAAAGTCCTCAATTAATCGAGCAGGCACGATCTAGATTCAATGCGACCTTTAAGGTTTCAGAGACGGTAGAGTTCGACTATAAATAGGTAAGCTATCCTTTTTCATAACATCATCACATTCGTTCTAGACTAATCAGTAAAATGGCTAACGTATCGGTCCTCTCCGCTCTGCAGGCTGGACACTCCTCTTCCACCGTCAAGTTCGCTTACTCCGCTTTTGTGAGGCCTGAAACGTCCGACCTGGTGGAGAGCTCATGGGCATCGACATGCTTTTAATCGTCTCTCAGGTTATGTAACTCTTATTATTTTATGATTTGTTTATTGTTTATAAAGATTTGAAGTTCATGTGTATTCATCGTCTCTGTTAATTCTCTGTTGCCTTGAATTTTGTCATACTATTTAATCCTGTTTGATGCTGTTTTTTTTTATATTCAGTCGACCATGATGCCGGTGACTGTGAATGTCAACCGCCTTGCGACGCACCAGCCTAACCTTGAAGCGGGATCGGTCTACTCTTTAGCTCCACGAACTCCAGTTACCTGCAGCGGTAAGGGTTTCTCGGTCAGATATGTTTGCTATATTTTTTAATTTGGTTTCATGTTCACCACCCTAACGTTGAGCTTTCCACATGGTTCAGCGAAACAGAGAGGGTTTGTCCTCAAGAAGATAGAATCATTGATGGTGTCATAACTGAGTTCTTATGTGCTCAACTTCCACCGCAGGTCAAACTCTAAGTTAGTCCCTTCCATTAAATAAAACGCTTCTCATGAACTCTCTTGAAGAAGCCAAGAGCAGAGAACTGGAAGCTGCATGCTTCTTCTTTCAACCTCACTGTCTTCTTTTGAATACATTGACCTGTTTGTGTTTTTGGGATGTATTTTCAACAGTCATTCGTGAATCCAAGCTGTGAGCCTATGTCTTTACTACTTTGTGTAGTTTTTTTATTTTATCTTTTTTGTCTCAACCAGTTTTTCATGTTTTTTTTTAGCTTTCCAGCAAAAGTATGTTGTAAAGTTTTCTCCTTTTTGCCAAATAAAATTTAATGAAGGTCTTTTAAATATTCAAAAGCAATCAACGCTTTGAGAACATTCCTTTGGGTTCTCTTTTAGGTACTTACATAGATGATCATAGTTGGATCTGAGTTTCTTAGTAAACTGAATATTCACTTTCATAAAGTGATTAAAAATAGTTGATTCCAACTTTGTTTAGTTTAGTTCTACTGACTTTCAGAGTACAAACCAGCTTCAGATACTAGAAAAGTATTAAATCTGAATTAGTTAGATTTAGTATTCTAATATTTGTTTATAGTGCTTTGTCTTAATCTTTCTTTTTAAACCTGTAGGACTACTATCAAGCTTTCAGATTGAACCCACTTAATCCATTTTCAGGGCATAAGATATGATGTCATTGGGAGACTTAAATCCTACAAGCATGTTTGGAGCAGTGGTTTCAGATATGGATTAAGGTATGTTCATGTCTCCTCTCTTTTGCTTTTACAAAAAGTGTTACTACTTGAGAGAGACGAGATTGATCTAATATGTTTTTAGAAATAATGTTCAGAAGGTATGTTAAAGACCATATGTATGAATCAATAGTGTCACATTGTTAAATGAAAATGTCAAGCGTTTGTAATGGAAGTTTTATATAGTTTGTGATGATTAGTTTTCTATATTCAGACAGTTATGCAAATTATTTTAAAAGATGTCAACTAAAATCTTATTAGTAGTTCCGTATTTGTTCCTATTTTGTTGCTTTAATCAATTTTCAATACATAATATTAAATCCACCGGAAAGGTGGGAGTATACAATATTATTTTTGATTTGTATCGATTACATGATTTGATTTTTGATTGCATTGTATATGGAAAATTGTTCTGTCTATTATTATTGTTTGTTTCTGATGGCTGTGGGTATTGGGTTATGCAGGGTATTCAGGAAGGAGAAGAAAACTTGAGTTATATTTAGTTATGTAGAGCATCATGTTTCACAGTGCCTTGAACAAGACATGAACCAAGATCGCTTGGTCTCATGGAGCCAACATAGCGAAACTGATAAAGAGGAAAGAAGGCTGATCATCAGCAGGACACAAGGATCGATGACAATATGGCGACGCTGGTGACTTCCACCCTACAGGTAAAAGCGTTGTGAAGTGCTTTCCAGACAAACAATTTAACTTTTGGTGCTGCTTTGATGTTCCAGACGTCCTTATACCAGTTGGTTTGATGATTCTGAGAAGTTAGGGACTCTTGATCTTTGCATTCCAGCGCAGAAAGATACCCAGATTTAGTGCTATAATCTCCTGATGGAATCTTAAGCCACACCCGTCTGTCCGGAGCCCCGACCAAGCTTGGTTTGATGAGTCTGATACTCTGTTACTCTGTTGGCAATACTCTTCAATCGAAGCAAACTCAACATAGGCAAATTCACAGAAACTGCCATGGCGTCCTATAGCCATTGTAACATTAACAACTTGGCCAGCTTATTTGAAGAAGCTCCTCGCTGGAGGAAAACAATAGTAAAATCAATGGAAAACTTTCAAAAAAATAACCAAAGGTGTGTGTGTGTGTGTGTTTTTTTTTATAACCAAAGGTGTGTTATAGTTGCATATCTAATCTTTAACAATTGGTATACGAGATTTCAACTTTTCAAAAGAAAGAGTTCCAACGTACTAAGTGTGGTTCCAATGTTTTCTGGAAATGGTGACATGTATTGTTTGTTGTTCTAAAAGTATTGTCTTTATTAAGTTTATTGAAAATAATTCTTTTTTTTGGCATCTATTGAAAATAATTTATAGCTTCAAAATCTAAAGATTATTGAAACATATTTATTGGTCATAAAATTTGCAGATTTCAATATTCAAAATACTTACACATTTATGAAAATATATATATATATATATATGTATATGAAAGTAAGGTTATTAACCTATTCTTTAAATAATAACTTAAAATTAAATCAGATGATGTATAAAAATATATTATATACATAAAACAATTAAAAATAAAAACTTAATAAATATATAGTATGTGAACTCTTAAAAGAGTTTAAACATGATTATTAAAAGATTAATAGAAACTGTGACTATGTTTACATATAAATTATTGATATTCCAAACAAAAAAATTATCTTTCAAAATATTTCACTCTAATTTTCCAAATATTATATCAAAACAAATAAATTATATAATATAAACAAAAAGATATAATGATATAATGATGACAAAAAGATATAATATAAACAAAAAAATTAATTTATTTTAAAACTTAAGGTTTAATTTATACTCCTTCCAATTCCAAAACAGTAAAATTTCTATAACTTAATAATTTTAGGGTTTTCATATTTATTTAATTTACAAATATGTCCTTTTGAGATTTATATATTTTGATGTATGTTTTATGTAAAAATATGAAGAACATATGATTTCACGGTATTCTATATCGTTCCTATTCGATTATATGGGGTATACAATAAATGCAAATGCATTTTAAGTGTAAAATGAAAAATAACATCGAACATTTAAAAATATTAAGAAAAACTAAATATATACTTTACTGTGAATAGAAAACAAAATATAAAATATAATGATTATATTTATATAATATTTTTATACATTAATTTTTAATTTATATTTATATTACGAACATATATTTACATAAGTTTTTTCAAAAAAATTATCTTATTGAAATTTGTTATATTTTATGTTAGCTCAACTCGGAACTGCATGGTGAAGTTTTTGACTTTTTTCTAACTTATAGTGATTATAAATTTCTCAAATATATATTTGGATTTTTCACACATATTAAAAGTATTTTAAATTTTGATTATAATTATTTTATTTCTACTTCACCAAATATATATACTAGATCTAACGGTATATATAAACTAATAAAAGATAATTTAAAAAGCATAAGCCGCGCGTAGCGCGGCGAAAAGATCTAGTTTTTATAATTTTAAAATAAGGATCCTAACTATGTATGTCTTTGACAAAATAAGACCCTAGCTCCTTAAAGAAAATTACTGAAAAATTGAAGGACCTGGTGCAAAAGCACTCCTAGCAGATGTGTATAGCCGGTACTGACAGAGATAGCAAGCTTCATCTTTAGATCTTATTCCTGTAAAAGAGCGTCGGCTATGAAGCACCACCAGTCCTCCGGAATCTTTTAAGATCCAAGCAGCACCCATCTCCATTTTCCTCTTGGTCCACCGCATCCCAATGCTACACTGAAACATCTCCCTCGGTGTGTTACTCCTCTCAGCATAATACAGTGTAGCATCCCTTGCAGTCCCACTATCACCCCTTTGCTCCACATTTTACTTATTCTGTACATAAATTCTATAGACCAAACCTTGTATGAGGGAAAACCAATAAAAACAGAACATAGCATTTTGCTTCGATCTGGTAGATGTCGTCCAAGTAATAACAATGAACGGAGAACGGAGAACAAAAACAAAACTTCATTTGCAGAAAGATGGACTAAACAAACATACAGAATACAAATAACATTTAACATCTTCCTTTTAGTAGACAAAGGAAGTTTCTTATATATATTACTAGAGTCGGCCCGCCCTATGGGCGGAAAGTTATAATTAAAACTATTTTATATGAATTTAGCGGGAAGTTATAATTAAAACTGTTTTATATGAATTTATATTAATTTTATAAAACATTTAAAATATTATAAATTGAAATGTTATTATAAACAAACAAATAATAAAAAGAATTTTGATATTATATTGTTGTTTTTAATAGATATTTTTTTGTTTGAATTAAAATGACAGTAACCTTCATTATTCTCTATTTTTTAAAGAATACAAAATTAGTAAAACATAATTTTGAAAAGGTAATAATATATATTAGTATTATTTATATTTCAATCTGACATAATAAAAATATAAATTTTAAACAAATAATACCAAATTTATTTCAAGAATATTTAAGTTTTAAAACACTTCTACACAAAATATTTCTTTCATGATAATAAATTAGTCTATCTCCAAACTAAATCATTTAAAATATAATAGAAAATAATTAAAATATAAAATAAAATATAATATCATTTAAAATCATGTTCTTTCATGATAATAAATAGTTTTACTGGTAATGTTTTGTACCTTATTATATCTTTTGTTGAACTCTGTTTAGTAACAAAATTATCTGTTAGGAATTCTTCTCATGATATTTTAAAATATTGTTTGAAAAATAGTATTTTATAAATTAATGAAATAGTATACTTTTCTAGCAAATTTTTACTTTAGTTACATATACCACTTTCATATCAAATAATTTATTGGAGGAAGTATAACATAACTAAAAATGAAGAATAAAAAAGTATTTAGTTTATTCTCAATTGAAAGTGATTTTAATATATATTCACCATTTGTTTTTGTTATTATTATTTGAATTTATAGGTTTATCTAACTATTAAGAATTTTGTTATTTTTAATCATGTAATTATTTTACATTTTTCATTCCTCGTTTTGCCTCTATAATAATAAATATAATAAATTATTCAGAATTACATTTGAGATTCAACACATAATTTTTTTCTCTCTAATATTAATTTGTTTCTGAATAAGTTTTACACATTTTCTGTGAAATCCATTGTTTTAAATTATGCAAAAAGTAAACTTTAACTATCATTTTTATTCAACTTTATATCTTACTACATAAATATTTAATTACTTTTAAGTTATATAAAAAAACTATTTAATAAGTAGATTGTTTTTTCTAGAACTGGATTTTTTTCTTCAATAGGGCTTTTTGTATGCACATTTTTTAAAATATTGGTCTAGACAATACGGAAAGAAATAACTAATTCATGGTAACATAGAAATTTTTTTAAAGTTAGATACCCATCATGACAATATAATACTGAGAGTTGCTATTTTAAAATATAAATGTTTGTTTAAAACTTGGCACGTACTTGAAAAATATTATGATAAACCAACAAACTCGCTGGGCACTTAGGAATGTTCATGTATATAGCACTTAGGAATGTTCTCTCTAGTCATCTAGGTTCTAGGTTCTCTGTTCCTTTTCTGTTTCTGATTGAGTCAAGCATTTTTGTGTTCTTCTATCAAATTCACAAACTGTGAGATCTCAGCTTTATTTAACATGTAAAACAAAAAGTTTGTATAAGAGGAACAATGGAAACTGAATATAACACTTTCACTAATCCCATTTACAATTTAGTGAGTTTGTTTTAATCAAGATCTGTCAGATTGCTGGAGCATGTACATAACTTGAAGCTTGCCATTGACCTTCTCTAGGAGAATCTTCTTAAATAAAGCAGTGCTTACTTATATATTTTGACATTTTAATAAACTTGAACATATTTTCATAAACTTGAACAGAAACAATATATGAATTAGAAGATGATTCAGGGATTAAAAAGCGTTGGAACTTGGTTTTTCCACTTTGGTAAACTCAAGCTATGTTGGGAAAGACCACCCTTTTAACTATTTTTTTCAAACTCGACACGATCGGTTATAAGCAGAACGTATCACAGAAGCACAATTATATTGGCAATAGGGTAAGCCTGAAATATGTTCTCCATGAAGTTTCAAAATGGTTAGTAGGAAGTAAAACATGTATTTTTCTAAATAGCATCAACATTGCCTGCAAATGGAATAAATGGCAATGCTCCAAAATGTAATAAAGACATACATTTTTAGACTAAACTCAAAGCTTCCACCGTTCAAATCATCTCCTGGACCACTGGACCACCGTTGCCGCTCTGATAAAACCAAGACGCACAATGTTACTTTAACATACAGAAGAGCCGTATCCAATGTAGTTACAAAATTACATCGACAACAAAGTCAGAGAGTCGAAGACGCTGACGCTCGTCGAAGATGCGTGAGATTGTGAAAGTTTGATTGCTTCGCAGTATAACTGAAACTGGTCAGGCTGAGCTGGAATGTGTATGTCTTGCTAACAATGTCGGTAATAAACAGGGGAGCTGAATATCATCTGGGTTCGCAACACCTCCAGCCTATAAGACAGAGTATAAAAACAGCTTCATCAGCAACACTTAACTCCGCACGGTATCAAAATTCAAGCTTCCTAAATAAATAAACAGAAACAAAATAATCTTACATTAACAAACAAAAACAGAAACAACAAACGAAAGCAAAATCATCTAAAGCTTTCTAAATTAGCATACGGAACCAAAATCATCATCCATCAACAAAAAGAATAGAGAAAACGAAGCCAAAATCATCTAAACTATATCAATAAACAATACCCAAATCATCTTACATCAACAACAAAAACCAAATCAACGAACGTAACCAAAATCATTCTGCTGTAAAACAGTTTCAAGAGTTATTAGGATTTGTAGGGATAATGTTCACAGGATGAAGCCATACCTATTTTTATAGTTGAGATCCACTGCCTGTAAGAAAGATAAGAATCATTGAATAGCGTCAAATCAATGCAACTTGTAACGCCTTCGAGGAGGGGAGAAGAACCGCAAACGAAACGACATAAAACCGGAAAGGACGCAAAGATTACTCATGAATACACGTCTCTTATAACCTTTCAGAACATCTATTTTTGGTTGATCGTAATAGGAATTTGCAGGAGAAGATGAACCCTAAATTTGAACGGCGGCTCCACGTTGAAATATTTAAGGTGGACAAGGTTTAATTTGTTTATGCCCAGATGAAGTTATGCAAAGCCCACAAAATAACGGTGAAAACCCAAAACAAACGTAACAAATCGGATGATTTATAATGAAGAAGACACGTGTTGCTCTCTTAGTAAATGAATTAGTGACCTGGATGCTGATGTGTCAGTAGGAGGGAACCAACCCTTCTTTATATATATAGATTGGCGTTTGGAGAATCATTAGAGTAGTTCATAGAGAGCTATACCATTTGTACCAATTCCAATCTCAAACCTTAATATGTATCTGAAACACATTAAAATTTTATTGAGTACCTAAAATAATTATTTATTATATGGATAATTAACTATATTTATTATAGTGATTCTCAAAACAAAAATTTATTGAAAAGATTGTCAATATTTTGACATTAATCAAGTATAAATTAATATTTTAATAGAACTGATAGTCCGATTAATATATAAAACCGAAACCATTTCAGATTCAACCGGATCTTGAACATGTAACTAAATTCAAACTGAACATGATTAAACTCGAACCGAACTTGAGTAAACCCAAACCACGTTTAATCCGAATCTGAAATTCATTAATTCAAAAACTCAAAATCTGAATGAACCCAAACCAAAATTCGATTGAAACCTCGATTAGCCATCTCTAGTTCAAACAAAGAAAAAGAGTGAAAACATTTACCGTATGTCTCATTCTTTTTATTTTGGTCATGATTTAAGGAAAAAAAGATTAACAGAGGAAAACTACAAATACTATTTCTTGAAGATGGCTCGAAGCAATTATTTTCAAATTCAAATAAAGTTACTGCATTTATGTTTAGAGCATCTCCAACTCATTGCTATTTTCACCTCTATAATAGCATTTAGAGGTGAAATTACTCCAACTCACCTCTATTTTTTCCTCTATAATAGAAATCTCTATTTTTTCCTCTATTTATAGAGGAAGAAATAGTATTTCTCTATTTTTTACTCTATAAAATAGAAATTGTTATTTTAAAACAATACATTGGAGCATATCACACCTCTATTATAGAGTTCCTCTATTTTAGAGTTAAAAATAGCAAAATACATTAGAGATGGTCTTATACTTATATTTATTTACTAATCTGAGTAGCGAGGAAGAAAGAATGATATATATTGAACAATGATTCCTGATTCGGTTTAAGAGCATCTCCAACCCCACTGCAAAATTTAATGTAAAATGGAATGGAGAATGCAGTCATGAACAAACAAAAAAGGCATTACAGTAAATTGGAATGAAGAATACCTTTTTTGTTTGTTCATAACTGCATTCTCCATTCCATTTTACAGTAAATTTTGCAGTTAGTGGGGTTGGAGATGCTCTTTACCGTTAAAAGAAAAAACTACTATATGTTGTTTTTCTTTTCTTTTGGTCATGATTCAAGGAAAAGAAATCAACAAAGCAAAACTACAAAGCTATTTCTTAAAGACTTGTTCAGTTTTGGCTTGAAGCAATTATTTTCAAATTCGAACATATTTTATTCAGCTGTCAAGTTTTAACTTCTAGTTGTCTAACTAACTATTTAACCTGTTTGTGTAAGAAAAAATATAAATCAACAAATCAACAAATCCGAAAAAGGATTTCGAATCTCATAGTTTTGCAATATGTGGGTGCGTACTTTAGCAAATGTGTCAAGAGAGTGGCGCAAATAGAATAAGGGACTGGGAAAAAAAGGAAAGAAAGAAAAGAACCCTAATTTAAATTTAGGAACTTTAATTTCTCCAGTAAATGTCCCCAAAAGAATCATTACATCCATTGAAACCTCAAACGTGTCTTCGCTCTTCTTCGATCTCTGTAACCGCATTCTCCCTTCTCTGTTTCATCTCTTCGTTGTAGGATCCACCTCCCTCTTCCACGCCTTTCCTCTTCTTCTTCCTCGGATCTCCAGACTCTTCGATTGGAGCTCTGTATTCTTAGGGTTATTGGGACCTCCTCGCAATCATTCCGTATGAGCAAACGTGAGTCCTCTGTTTCTCGCAGCTAATCATTTCTTAAAAAAATGTGTCTGAAAATATCGGATTTTGATTCTTAAAATTGGTTTTGTATGTAATAAAGTTTCGATCTTTATTAAATGTTTGGTTATAGGATTGGTGGGTCAACAACAATGACGGACCAAAGCTCTGTAGATGGGATTCTAGACTTTCTCAAGAAGAACCGTTTCTCCAAAGCAGAGGAAGCTCTCCGCAACGAGCTCAACAACCGTTCCGACTTAAACGGGTTCCTTCAGAAGCTCATCGTCGCTGAGGAGAAGAAAGATTCAAGTAAAGGTTTGGAGCCAAGAGATAGCGAAGTCTCCAAGGAGCTGATTGTGAAAGAGATAGACTTTGGGACTGGGGTAACCAATGGGTCTGTAACCAACAAATGGGAGAACGGTGGTGAGAAAGCTAGCAAGAAGGTTATATCTAGGGAGATGAGTTTCACCTTCTCTGAAAACTCAGGTGATGCTGCTGCTGCTGCGCGTTCAGGTAACGGTACCTTGGACTCTTGTCGAAACGTTGATGATGTTAGTGGTAGCAGCAGTTTGGTGGATTTGTGTGCATTGGAACAGTCACGGCGTGGTGATGTGGTTGGTATTGATAAGAAGGTTGTGGAGACTGGGGAAGATATTGTTTTCTTTGGTAATAAGAAGACTGGTTCCTGGTCTGGGAGTACTAGTAAAGGCAACTCCGGATCCAAAACAAATGAGACTGCTGATAGGGTAATTGAAAATTTTGGAAAGCATGAAAGCTATATGGGCGGCAGCGTTCTCTTAAGAACTGAAGATGTGGTGGATACTTCAACAACCTCGGAGAGCTGGAAAGAGTGTTCTGTGGAGACTCTTTTTCAATCTTCGAGAGGGGAGGCTTCGACCAGTTACAATCTCGCTGCTACCAGCTCGGACAAAAGAGAGGGGAAGAAAAAGACAGAGGTTAGTGACGTGAGGGCGGCAATCAAGGAGCAGGAGAGTGAGGTGGCAAGAGCTTTATTCTTTGGTAAAACTCAATCTACTTTTGATGACAAGAGCATAAGCAGCTTAGGTTTCCCGCTTGTCTATGACGCAAGGAAGGAAGAGTTCCCTAGGTTGCCTCCTGTTAAGCTCAAGTCTGAAGACAATCCTCTGAGTCTTTACTGTGAAGAAAAATTTGAGCGTGATGGTTCAGGTTCAAGGCTAATCAATGATGATGAGGATGCCCTTCTCATAGGTTCATACCTTGATGTTCCTATTGGACAAGAAATCAGCTCATCAGGTTAGATTACATGACAATATAAACATCTGACTACTGTATGATGGTTAGTTTAAGTGACAGTGCATGTGGTCTCTTGTTCATAATTATACTCTCCTCTTTGTTTTGAATTTTATAAGTTTTTAATCTCTCAATGGCTTCATATAGGTGGAAAAAAATCTGCTGGGGGAAACTGGCTTTCAGTAAGTCAGGGAATAGCAGAGGATGCATCAGATCTTGTTTCTGGCTTTGCTACCATCGGTGATGGTTTGAGTGAATCTGTTGATTACCGTAATGAGTACTGGGACTCTGACGAGTATGAGGATGACGACGACATTGGTTATGTCAGACAACCTATCGAGGATGAAACATGGTTTCTTGCCCATGAAATTGATTATCCAAGTGATCACGAGAAAGGAACGACCCGGGGAAGCCCTGATCACCATGGAACAGATGCAACCAAAGACGAGGAAGATCAGTCTTATACAGAGGAGGCTTCTTATCTATCCGGTGAACAGTACACTCAAGCAAAAGATACTGAACCTATTTCTTCAGAGAATGACAGAAGACTTACCGTCTCAGAGATCTATCCAGATAGCAAGAAAAATGATTTGATTTCCCAGTATGATGGGCAACTGATGGATGAAGAAGTGCTCAGTTCGATGCGTAACGAGCCTGTTTGGCAGGGGTTTGTAGCTCAGACAAACGAACTTCTCATGATGGGTGGTGGTGATAAGAAAGTTCATAGAAAATCTCATCTTGATGATGTTTGCCTCGAAGATGACCAGCATGATTCGGTCAGGTCAATTGGTGTTGGTATTAACAGCGATGCAGCTGATTTTGGCAGTGAAGTGCGTGAAAGTTTGGCTGGAGGGAGCAGTGAGGGAGATTTTGAGTACTCCCGTGATCATGATGCTGTAGTATCCAGGTTTAAACAGCTTTACTCTGAGTCAGAGAAGAAACATATTGATGGGGAAAGCAAGAATAAACAGAAAGGAAGCAAGAATGATGGTCCACATTACATTGTAGATAATGATTCAGGAGAGAGTTTTCATGTGAAGAAGACGCAAACTGATGGAGGTTTTTCGTTTGGCAGAAAGGATGGGCAGTTGATGCACGCAGAGTCTAGTAAATCATTATGGTCAGGCAATAATAACAAAACGGCAACCAGAGATAAGAACGCTGAACGTTCTAATGATGATATGGTTGCAACTTGGAGACGGAAAAGTAGTGATTCGTCAAGTTCGGTGAAAGAAGAAGACCTAAAATCTGTAAACTCATCTCCCTCTTCTCTGTCAAATTATGCTTGCGAAGAAAGAAAGCATGCTGATAAAGAAGATGATAGAAATGATAGCAGTGAAGGAGAGGACGACAATGTGACAGCAATTGATGATGAAGAGGCAGTGGCTGTCCAAGAGCAAGTTAGACAAATTAAGGCACAAGAGGAGGAGTTCGAAACCTTTAACCTCAAAATCGTGCATAGAAAAAACAGGTAAGCTATGCTTTGAACTTTCTTTCTTGTCCTGTATAAGAGCGCATGTATTTCTACGTCTCTGGTTGTTCTGTTCAAACCAGGAACATCATGTTCAGTAGAAATGTGAATCTTATATATAGCTGAGTGCTGCTTTCTTATTCTTTGTTTGATAATTTTTGTTTAATCAGGACTGGTTTCGAAGAGGAGAAGAACTTCCACGTGGTTTTAAATTCGGTCATTGCTGGGCGTT
Source organism: Raphanus sativus (assembly GCF_000801105.2). Lineage (NCBI taxonomy): Eukaryota > Viridiplantae > Streptophyta > Magnoliopsida > Brassicales > Brassicaceae > Raphanus > Raphanus sativus. The sequence goes on from NC_079517.1 coordinate 12,420,424, forward strand.
ACCATGTGACTGAGTACCTTGGATCAGCAGCCTTCAGTAAAGCCATACAAGCGCATGACTTGCAGACAGGAATGGACGTCTGTATAAAAATCATAAAGAACAACAAAGACTTCTTTGACCAGAGTCTTGACGAGATAAAACTTTTGAAGTATGTCAATAAGCATGATCCTGCTGACAAATATCATCTTCTCCGTTTGTATGATTACTTTTACTACCGGGTAAGTGATCATGGCTCAAGAAATATGCGTCTAGTTTATGTAATTCATTTCATAAATGTTTTGCTTTATTGTTCCTGTTATGATCTATACAAGCTGCACACTCATCTCTGGGTTAGCTGTCTGAGGGGTTGGTTTGAAAATAACGGTTTATTGGGCTGTATTTTGCAGGAGCATTTGCTAATTGTATGTGAACTTCTTAAGGCCAATCTATACGAATTCCACAAATTTAACAGAGAATCAGGCGGTGAAGTTTATTTTACAATGCCAAGATTGCAGGTTAGTCCGTTTCATCATATTACCATTTAGCCATAGTTTCATATCTAGCAGATTCCTGATCCCTTGTGGACTTTTTTTTGTACAGTCAATCACTATCCAATGCCTTGAAGCACTTCAGTTTCTACATGGCCTTGGGCTCATACACTGTGATTTGAAGCCTGAGAACATATTGGTGAAAAGCTACAGCAGGTGTGAAATAAAAGTCATCGACCTTGGTAGTAGCTGTTTCGAGACGGATCACCTATGCTCCTATGTCCAGTCGAGGTCGTATAGAGCACCAGAAGTCATTTTAGGACTTCCTTATGATAAAAAGATAGACGTGTGGTCTCTTGGATGCATTTTAGCTGAACTATGTACAGGCAATGTAAGTACTGTGTTTCCATAGTGCTTGCTAATGCATCAAATCCTATCATGTATACTAACGTTTGCTAGAGATAAAAACGTTATTACTATGTCTTGGAGTTGGTTGTTTGATTTTGTGGGGGTTTGTTGTGTTTGAAGGTTCTTTTCCAGAATGATTCTCCAGCAAGTTTGCTTGCAAGGGTTATGGGAATCGTAGGAAGTATCGATCATGAAATGCTTACCAAGGGACGTGATTCCCACAAGTACTTTACTAAAAACAGAATGCTCTATGAGCGGAATCAGGTAAGAAGAACTCCATAAACTCTTTGCAGCTCCTTCATGTTGAATGATATAATATATGCTGCCTGCTAATAAGAACATTTTTTTCTAAAAAAGAAATTTAATACTTTTTTTTATTTGGTTTGCAGGAAAGCAATAGATTGGAGTACCTGATACCTAAAAGAACATCACTGAGACATAGGCTGCCAATGGGAGACCAAGGATTCACAGACTTTGTGGCTCATCTTCTTGAGATAAACCCAAAGAAGCGTCCTTCTGCATCAGAGGCTCTCAAGCACCCTTGGCTTTCATACCCATACGAGCCTATCTCTGCTTAAAAATCTCCTGAAACGAGTGAGTTACTTTACTCTGGCTAGCAGCAAAAACAGCTGATTAGTGGGGGAAGAACCTTGTTATCTGTGCAATGTTCAAGCTTGACCCATTAAAATGTAAGTTTTTCTTCCCTTGTGACTGACTGTCTTCAGTCAAAAGAGGTTTGTGTGTGTGCAAAGGTGAGATGACAAGAAAAAAGCTTTTGTGAAATTTAATTAGATCATGTAACACTGTTGTTGTTGTCAAACTTGTGATTATTATTATTTTTTCTCTTAGAACAGATTGTAGCGAGACTTTTTTTCTTATTATCTGATGATCATCCTTACTCCTTTTGATTATTATTATTATTTAAGAATGTTGGATGTTGTTTTCCATTGTTACCATTATATTTTGACTGCGATTGATACTATAAAACGGTTGTATTATAGATACCTTGGCTTAAGAGCAGTGATGCAATTACGTCCCAATACACTGCACTAATCCTCGATATTACCAACCACATTTCATAAGCTTTAGCTTAGAGCCAGCCTTGGCACGAGGCACCTACCTACCTGCATTTCATTTCATTACCTGTACATGGATCTGATTCTTATTCCTCATAAGGTTTTTATTCGGACAATAATTGTGGAATCAGCCCCCAAACGGATGCTCACTGCATATTATGCTCGGGCCATCTGGAAACTAGAGAACATCTTTTTTTCAGCTGCGTTTATTCTCAGAAAATCTGGAAGAGATTAACTATGAAGCTGTTGGGACCGCGCTATACAGAGAGTTGGAGCTGCATTCTAAACTTATTGGCAGAGACAGGACGAAATTCCACTCACATGTTTCTGCTTAGATACGCATTTCAGTGTTCTATCCACTCCATATGGCGGGAAAGGAATGGCAGAAAACATGGTGAGACGCATCAATCATCGGAAGCTTTGCTTAAATTCATTGATAAAGGAGTGAGAAACCGCATCTCTTCTCTGCGAATGGGAGGAAGAAGAAGCTTTTCCAGAGCTCTAATGGTCTGGTTCGATACGAAAAGCTAGTGGAGAGTTAAGTTGATTCTTTTCTACTTACACAATCTCAAAAACAAAGTCACACTTGTTGTAGAAATGTTTCTTTGATTTGAATAAATTTAACATTCTTTCAAAAAAAATAAATGGTGGAATCTGCAGGATGTGGGGAACGTTACTAGCTGATTTGGTTATTCAGAAGCTACCCTAGAATCTTACGAGCAAGTTACGCGTTACTTTTTTATTTTCCAGATCCGACTCACCAGGACATAACCTTGTAAATGAAGTAACAGTTTCTTTTCTTAATATTCTCAATCTACGAATTAGGTCGGTAGCAATATTTAATATCACTCATGTGTGGTTGAAATGAAATTAGAGGCTACTCGAATAGAAGAAAAAATAGTGGTCCGTACATTAAAGTTGGCGTTTGCAAACACTATGGAATGGAGACGTGAAAACATGTCTCTTGTTTCTTCTATTACTAATCTGATTCCCTAAGTGGTAACGAACGAACGGATAAGAGTCGTGAGGTGTGTCTTTGTTGACATGTGTTTGGTCCGTGAAACAAAGGCAAGGAAGTAGTCCTGTGAGGACATAACACGTGTGTGGTCCGTGATTCCTAGAAAGCAACGGGTCTGTTTCTCTCGCGACGTTAATCCGCCGCCTTCATCCACGTGGCTTCTTGTGGGAATTTTAGATTATTCTCTAATTTGTTTGCATGTTAGTTTTTCTTTGCCAAATTGTTAATGTCACGTTGCTTCGAAAAGAACGAAGGTTCGTTTATAAGATTAATCGAAACCAAAATCTACTATAAAAGCAATTCAGATTCTAAGAGATCGAAAAAAAATTAGAAAAAAATCTCTAAAAACCTAAGTGATTTAGTTTAAACTTCTACCAATAAAAAACTTGAAACTAATTTACATTTCAGAACAATAGATAACAATTTAAAATATCTAACAAAAGTTTTTTTGCTTAACCTAAACAAACCTATTAAGACAAGAGGAATAGGCAAAGGATAAGATCAGTCGAACACTTATTAAAATGGCTCCAAACAGGCATCTTCGGGAAATAGGGCTCCTATTGACTAAAGATTGGTTCTTCGCTTTCTTTTAGAATGAAAATAGTTATGAAACCCCTACCTACAACTTACTTTGTTTGGTTCAAAAGGAGAACAGCCCCGTCCCCTCCCCTCCCCCAACTAGTCGTATGGGGTGGGATCGTAGTATGTGACATCGTATAACTTAATATCCAATTAAGGAGGCTGGTTTAAATTATTAAGGATTTATCTATTATACAGTAACTTGATGTATGCATGCCTAGATCCATTTTGATTGTGATATGTTTGTTTTTGTGGTTCTTTATTTTGAAACATGTGGTTAACTCATTTCGGTGTCTATTGGTTTATAATGATTTGTATATACCGATTGTACCGGTTTAGTGATTTAGTTTGATTAGAGTTGGTTAACATCAAATGTATAGCTGACTATATATACTTGTACATTATCCATTTTATCAAATAAGAAAGATATTTTGATATTACTCTTCTTCTTTTTCCTCAAGTAAGCTCATCGTAATATGGTATCAGAGCATTTTTGAGCTTGATTTCGTCGTGTTTTCTTCACGATCTCTCTTGCTCGAGCTCCGATTACGATTTCCTAAGCTTCGATGGTGTCGTTGAAGAAGTTTCCTCGTCGATTGAATCGCCTTGCAGCTCGCACCGCTCCCTTAGCTTCTCCGGCAGATGCAGGCCCGGATCTACAAGCTTCGAGAGCTCTTGTTGGTGTTGATCTCAATGACTCGATCCATTCTCCGTACTTTATGCATACTTCTGATCATCCCGGTTTGATTCTCATCTCTATCAAACTTGATGGTTCAAACTTTGATGATTGGGAAGCTGCGATGAAGATTGCTCTTGACGCGAAGAACAAGATTGGCTTCGTAGATGGCTCGTTACCTCGCCCTCTCGACTCAGATCTGAACTTCCGAATATGGTCACGATGCAACAGTCTCGTTAAATCATGGATCCTCAACTCGGTATCCACTCAAATCTATCGCAGTATCCTTCGCTTAAATGATGCAACTGATGTGTGGAATGACTTGCATAGTAGATTTCATATGACTAATCTGCCTAGGACTTACAATCTTACCCAAGAAATCCAGGATCTACGTCAAGGCTCTTTGTCACTCTCGGATTACTTCACTAAGCTCAAAACATTGTGGATTAGTTTAGAGAGTTGTGAAAAAGCTGATGATCCATGTACTTGTGGGAAAGCTGCTTGGCTCTATCAAAAGGCTGAGCGTGCTAAGATTGTTAAGTTTTTGGCTGGTCTTAATGAATCGTATGCAGTGATTAGGCGTCAGATCATCATGAAGAAGACACTGCCTTCACTCACTGAAGTCTACAACATCTTGGACCAAGATGACAGTCAGAAGAGCTTTGCTGTAGCTACTTCTCCGGCTGCGTTCCAAGTGTCTGAGACTCCAGCTTCTCAGCCTCCTCCTTCCAGTGTTTGCTATGTTCAGACGGGTGCTCATAAAGGCAAACCTATCTGTTCATTTTGCAACAGAGTTGGACACATTGCGGAGCGTTGTTACAAGAAGCACGGCTTTCCACCGGGTTACTCACCAAAAGGCAAAGCAACTGAGAAGTTTCAGAAACCTCCATCTGCTACTCCCTCAGCCAACATGTCCTCTAAACCTGAAGCGAAGCCTGCACCTCTTGATAATCTGATTGGAAATCTCACCAAGGATCAAATACAGCAGTTTATTGCTCTGTTTAGCTCACAACTGCAGAGCAACAACAGCAACAACATCACGTATGGTCAAGGCGATGCCTCTACTTCTCAAAACACTAATGAGATATCTGGTATCAACTTTTCTCAGTCTACGTTTTGTTTCATTGGTATTCTCACTGTTTCAAAGAATAGCCTGTGTAATGATTCTTGGATTCTAGACTCTGGAGCAACCCATCATGTGTCTCATGATAAATATATTTTTGTGTCTCTTGACACAAATATCACTAGCTCTGCTAATCTACCAAACGGATCTTTAATCAAGATCAGTGGAGTTGGTAGTATCAAGCTAAATGAATACATTACTCTACGGAATGTCTTATTCATCCCGGAGTTTCGTCTAAACCTCATCAGTATAAGCTCAATGACGACTGATCTTGGTTCCAGAGTGATGTTTGATCCCTCTTCTTGTGAAATACAGGATCGTATCAAGGGCTTGACGATTGGTCTGGGTAAACGGATTAGCAACCTGTATGTGCTGAACATCAAAGAAGTTTATGTACGTGTGAATGCAGTCGTGGATATTGGTACTTGGCACAACAGGATGGGTCATGCATCTTACTCAAGACTTGACATGATCTCTGGAGCTTTGGGAACTACAAAGATGAAGAATAAAGGGAACTCATTTTGTCATGTTTGACACTTGGCAAAACAGAAGAAATTTTCTTTTCCCTCTCCAAACGACTTATGTAATGCAAACTTTGAGCTCTTACATATAGATGTTTGGGGGCCTTTTTCAGTTGAGACTGTGGATGGTTACAAGTACTTTTTAACCATAGTGGATGACCATTCTCGAGCCACTTGGATTTACTTATTGCGTACAAAGGGTGAAGTTATAAAGGTGTTTCCAACGTTTGTTAAACAAGTTGAAAATCAGTACAACACTAGAGTTAAAGCGGTTAGATCAGACAATGCACATGAGCTTAAGTTCTCTTCATTTTATCAAGAGAAAGGCATTGTCTCATATAGCTCCTGCCCAGAGACACCAGAGCAGAATTCAGTGGTAGAACGAAAGCATCAGCATCTCCTGAACGTTGCCAGAGCTTTCATGTTCCAGTCTCAGTTGCCTCTTGAGTACTGGGGAGATAGTGTCTTGACGGCTGCCTTTGTTATCAACAGAACTCCTTCACCTCTGCTTGGTAACAAGACTCCATTCGAGATACTTACTGGTAAGGCTCCGGTTTATGATCAGATTCGAACGTTTGGCTGCTTATGTTATGGTTCTACATCATCAAAACAGAGACATAAGTTTCAGCCAAGATTAAAGGCTTGTGTTCTTCTGGGATATCCATCAGGCGTTAAAGGATACAAACTTCTCGACTTGGAGTCAAACAAGATTTCAGTTTCACGAAATGTCATCTTTCACGAAGATATTTTTCCGCTGGCTTCTACTACTCCTTCTGATGACAGCTTGAAACTCTGCACACCACCTTCTACTTTGTCCTCAAGTAACCACCAAACACACATCTCACCAGAAATTTCTTCATCTTCTAACCTTCCCCCACAAATTTCTTCTCGCACACGCAAACATCCTGCTCACTTGCACGACTATCATTGCTACTCTTTAAACTCAAATATTATTCATCCCATTTCTTCTTCTCTTTCGTATTCCAATTTGTCTCCTTCTTACCTATCTTACATCAACCAAATCACCAGAATTCCAATTCCTCAATCTTATTCTGAGGCAAAGGACTCTAAAGAGTGGTGTGAAGCTGTTGATAAGGAATTTCGAGCAATGGAATCAACTGGAACTTGGGAGATGGCTACTTTGCCGACTGGAAAGAAAGCAGTTGGTTGCAAAGTGTTATATTCTTTGAAGTTTCATGCTGATGGTACACTTGAGAGACGCAAAGTTCGTGTAGTTGCTAAAGGGTTCACTCAAAAGGAGGGATTGGATTATACAGAGACGTTCTCACCTGTTGCTAAGCTCACGACTGTGCGGTTCCTTTTGAAAGTTGCAGCTTCAAGGAATTGGTTTCTTCATCAACTCGACATCTCGAATGCGTTCTTGAATGGTGAATTAGATGAAGAAATTTATATGAAGATACCGGATGGATATGCAGAGAGGAAAGGTCTCACTCTGTCTAAGAATGATTTTTTTCGTTTGAAGAAATCTATTTATGGGTTGAAACAAGCATCTAGACAGTGGTTTCTCAAGTTCTCTGCTGCATTATTACGTCTTGGATTCGCAACAGGGACAAGTGATCATACTCTGTTCTTGAAATCATTTCAAGATGGTCATTTCCTTGCTGTATTAGTCTATGTGGATGACATCATTGTGGCTAGTACATGTGATTTGAAGTCTATACAGTTGATACAAGACCTTTCTCAACAGTTCAAACTCAGAGATCTGGGTGCTCTTAAGTATTTTTTGAGATTGGAGATAGCTCGTACAAGTCAGGGTATTTCTTTATGTCAGCGAAAATATGCTCTGGAGATACTGACTTCTACTGGAATGTTGGGTTGCAAGCCTACTTCTACTCCTATGGTTCCAAATCTACATTTGGCACTCAAAGATGGAGAGTTGATTGATGAGCCTGAGCGTTATCGTAGTCTTGTTGGAAGGTTGATGTATCTGACTATAACTCGCCCGGACATCACTTTTGCAGTCAACAAGTTATGTCAGTTCTCTTCTGCTCCTCGTACGCCTCATCTTAAGGCTGCTTATAGAGTTTTACAGTACATCAAAGGCACTGTGGGACAAGGATTGTTCTACTCGGCTTCACCTGATCTATATCTTAAAGGTTTTGCCGATGCGGACTGGTCTTCTTGCTGTGATAGTCGTCGTTCAACTACAGGCCTTTCGATGTTTATTAGTGACTCACTGATCTCTTGGCGCTCCAAGAAACATGATACAGTCTCATGCTCTTCTGCAGAAGCAGAGTACCGAGCATTGAACATTGCGTCTAAAGAGATGATTTGGCTCATTAAATTGATGAATGACTTGAAGGTTCCTCGAGTTCAAACGCCAGTTCTCTTCTCTGACAGCACAACAGCTATCTATATAGCAACCAACCCTGTTTTCCATGAGCGAACCAAACATATAGAGAATGATTGTCACTTTGTGAGGCAATGGCTTGATCTGAAAGTTCTCAAGAGTCTTCATGTGCGAACTCAGGATCAAGTGGCTGATATCATGACTAAACCTCTCTTCCCTCATCAGTTTTATCATTTTATATCCAAGATGAGTCTTCACAATATCTTTGCAAGCTCATCTTGAGGGGGCTTATTGGTTTATAATGATTTGTATATACCGATTGTACCGGTTTAGTGATTTAGTTTGATTAGAGTTGGTTAACATCAAATGTATAGCTGACTATATATACTTGTACATTATCCATTTTATCAAATAAGAAAGATATTTTGATATTATTATTCTTCTTCTTCTTCAAGTAAGCTCATCGTAATAGTGTCTTTTTTTTTTACCAAATAAAAGGGGTGCAACACGAGCGGTGTCCCTCTTTAAAAAAAAAAAAAGTCCCAAGTAAAATTCAAATTGAAATTTGATTCACGAAACCTTCTTTATAATAGCCGCAATCGTCCTAAGGATGACATGACGTACGACTACGACTCGAGGCATGGATACAAAAGCTATATATTGTTGGATTAATATCTAATTTATACTTCTTTTACATATTTTATATATGTAATTATCTATTTGGTTTCATGTTCAGTTCCAGATCAGTCCATATTTTTAGAAAATTATGATCCAATTTTGGTTTTAGTTATTTTACGATTGGGATAGATTTACCATAAAAAGCGGGTAAAGGGAAATTGCACAAACACAAATAATCATAAACTTAAACATTCTGGAGTTTAGAATATCAGATAAAACATGGTAGTTTAATTACTATTTAATATTTAATGATCTTTATAATTATTCTTTTCTAAAATAACTGTAAGAAATGTAGACCAAAATATATAATTTACTTAATTATTGGAGTGAGTTCGTTGTTTAATATTCTCCTAAATTGTAGTTTAATAAATTATAAAATTTGGATTTCATAAATTGTTGGAAGAGCCTTTTTATCAAGATAGGATTAAGGATTCTGTGATAGGACGGTCTTCTCTAGTGTAAAATTCATGAGAAAAGAAAAAACAATTAAACTAAGGTAAAATAACTGGACCCTTCACGTGTCAAATCTAGAAGAATCTGCTCGTCTCTTTTCCTACATCTATCTTTTTTTTTTTTGTTCAAATTCCTACATCTATCTATATTAGCTTATTCTCTTGAATCGTCTCACTTCTCATCTTCGTTTTCTTTTCCTCATTTCATCAGGCTCTGTTTCTTTTTTAACAAACAGAGGAACCACCTCTAAATTTGGACTTTTCCATTCAAAGCTTTCTCATTTGTCTAATTTTAGAATAATAATAAAACAAACAAAAAGGTTGTCCTTTGTGTTTTTTCAAATTCCATTTTCCTTTCGTTTATGATCTGTTCAAGCAGCAAAGGAACGATCTTAATATACAGAAGAAAAGATTCAACCTTTAGATTACCCGTTACAGAGGAAAAGACTCGAAACAATAATCTTCCGATCACTGTCACAACTTTCCGACCATCATCAATGGCGGTGGAAACAATGTCGGATACGTCAACTCTGCTTCTAACGTCGGGAGCAAGCGGCCGCGTCAGGGCCCTCTTCTCCATGCGAGAGCTCAGGCGCCTCGTCACCATCATCCACTCCCTCATCCTCTTCATCCTCCTCCCGTTCCGCGTCGTCGTCTGGCGGCGGAGGACCGGGGCGGTGGTCATCAGGGACGAGAAACAGGAGAGGAAGGTGTGGTCTCCGCCTCAGATCGTGGTGAGGAAGAGGAGCGTCGGAGGAGGAAGCGAGAGCGGGTGCAGCGTCACGCCTCCGTCGGTTCCGGCGGCGGTGGTGGACGAGGAGGTCGCGGTTAGGAGGGAGCTCGCGGTGAGGCGGGTTTTGGAGGATGACGGCGGAGATGGAAGCTCGGTTAGAGAGTTTTCGCTTTTCACGACGAGGAGAGGCGATACGCTGTTTACTCAGTCGTGGTCACCTGTTTCCCTTAATCACAGGTCATATTTTAATTTTTAAGTTCTCTGTTTAATCTGAAATTAATCATATTTTCAATAACTGTTTTTTTCTTCGTTAGTTAGCTCATTAATTGAACAAGAAATCAATTGATTAGGAAGTATAATTAAAAAAATGAAAATGTGGAATTGGTGGTGGTTAATCTTAGGATTAAACAAAAACATGAGATCATAGGAAGTATAATTAGTGAGCATTTTTAAGTTAGTATATGAAAAATAAAATAAGAATGTTTATAAGGACATGTGTTTTTTTTCATTACATGAATTGGATTCTGTATCTATTGTTCTGTTTATGTCAGGTGGTCCTGTGTTCATGTCTTGGCTTGTAGCTGAGTGAAACTAGATATTGTTCCTTTAAACTCCTAGATTCAATTAGTTTGCGTAACCAGATGGTCATATATTGTTGTTGAGCTAACATACGATATTAGGATTAGACTTAGTTGATAAGCATTTCTTAAGATAATGAGAATGTCAAGAAGATTTAGCTGGAGAAATGTAGAAAAAGAGTATATTGCTTGTGGAAATGGTTTTGAAATATTAATGTTTATTATAGATAACAGAAGAGACTTTGTCAATAGTACCTCTACACGGCAATCACTACCACTATTTTTAATCTGCCATGCATCTAGTTTTGATAGCTACCCTGACTTTTGTTCTTACACAAGTCGATGAACTGGGTAATCATTTATCATTTTCTTATGTGGTTTCTTATCTTTGTCAATTTTTTTTTTTTTTGCAGAGGAGTTATTGTTCTGCTGCATGGACTAAATGAGCATAGGTTTGAACTAATTTTTATCTAGTTATGCTCCATTTGCTTTGAATATAGTTTTTTTTCTTGTCAGAAAGAAGGTTAACATTAGTTTATTTTCCAAAATTTGACAGTGGAAGGTATAGTGATTTTGCAAAGCAGCTAAATTCTAATGGGTTCAAGGTCTACGGAATCGATTGGATTGGTAATCTCCACTTCTCTTTCACCTTTTTTTTAGGATTTTGATATTTAACCTATATCTAAAGAAGCTTCTGTAGACTATAGTATAAGCATTTATGTATTCTACCCTCGTGTCCAGTTAGTCTGCCTGGGTCAAAATGAATCTATATATGTTCCTCGCACATCACATTAATATGTATCAAAACTACGGATACTGATGATACATAAACATAAGGTGTTGGTGCTAAAGTTTTGACATCATTAGTTGCCATGGTGGTAAGTCTCTGATCATGAACATTTGGTGGGTCATTTGAAACATGTTCTAGGATCGATAAAACATGAGAGCGTTTTTCGAGCAGCTGTTTCGTAGGCTAGAAAAATACAAATTCTTCAACCATGCCTTTCCGTGTTTGGATGTCACAGGGGATATAGTGTATTTTGTGTTGAGGCTGGTGCTTAATTCGTGTGTAAAGGTGACACATGAGCCTAATCTTTAGCTTAACAGTGCCAACAACTCTGCAAACAATTTGAACTTATAGACTCTTCAAGCATCTACCTCAGTGTTAACTTCCAAATCTATTTATTTGACTGAATATAATTTTTTGGGGGGTCTTATCTAACAGGTCATGGTGGAAGCGATGGACTTCATGCTTATGTTCCTTCCCTTGATTACGCTGTTGATGATTTGGTATCTCCCTCTCTCCTTCTCGATAGTTATAGTTTCCAAAACATCATATTGCTGAAACAAACTCACACTATCATCATCATCATCATCATCTTTGCAGAAATTATTTCTTGAAAAAGTTTTCACGGAGAATCCAGGACTTCCCTGTTTCTGCATTGGACATTCAACAGGAGGAGCAATCATCCTCAAGGTAACAACTTCAGACTCCAATTAAATAGCATCTTATCATGTCTTCAAAGTCCCGAAACAGTGTTAAAACAATCAAGTGCAGGCTATGCTAGATCCAAAGATCGAGTCTCGAGTTTCAGGCATTGTGCTGACTTCACCTGCTGTTGGAGTCCAACCATCCCATCCAATCTTCACTGTCAGTTAATCCCATAAAACTCTTACGCATTTTCATTTTAATTCTTAAACAGTCTTTTTGTCTTTTTAAAACAGGTTCTTGCTCCAATAGTTGCGTTCCTCTTGCCAAGGTACCAATTCAGTGCAGCAAACAAGAAAGGAATGCCAGTTTCTCGTGATCCACAAGCTCTCGTCACCAAATACTCTGACCCGTTAGTCTTCACCGGATCCATCCGGGTTAAAACCGGCTACGAGATCCTTAGAATCGCTGCTCACTTGCAACAAAACTTGAACAAAGTGAAAGTCCCTTTTCTTGTCATGCACGGTACAGCTGACACAGTGACTGATCCCAATGCCTCTAAGAGGCTCTACGAAGAAGCTTCTTCTTCAGATAAATCAATCAAGCTCTTTGACGGACTGTTGCACGATCTTCTCTTTGAACCTGAGCGAGAAATCATTGCTGGTGTCATATTAGATTGGCTAAACCAGCGGGTTTAGAGCTCTTCCATAACCAACAATTACTATCATGTCTAATCAAGTTTTATTTCTTGATTAAGACAAAAGAAATAAATGTATTTTTGCGGAAACTTCTGAGTAAATTAACTGAGAATCGTGAGGGAGAAAGACTTAAAAAGAGTTCTTGGTTGATTTAGCTACTTCTTGATTGGTTTTTGTCAACTCAAGAATTGGAAAGAAGAGAAAAAGATAGGGAGACTTGTACTCTCTTGTGGTTCATTGGTCTCTCAGATCATTTTGACCCTGGTGTATTTTCATAAATCAAATAATTTTGTAACATCGGATTTTAATGTTTTATCTATGTTGGTGGGAATCTACTGCATGTTTCGAAAATTTCTGCTTGTAAATATTTTTCTCAAGTTTATGACGTTTTGTTGTGTGACTTCAGCATTTTGTTTGTCCACGAACAAGAAAAAGTGTTTGGTGACCATAGTAGGTCACTTACTTATTACAGAAAGAAAAACGTAATACTATTACTACTAATCTCATGAAATATATTATAAATCAAAAATCTATCTGTTAAATAACTACTCCATTTCCATCTGTTTTTAAAACTATATTTTTGGAGTCTTAAATATTAAAAATACATTAATTTTAGTTGTAAGTATCATTTTTTTTTGAAACACATCATTTTGTAATTAGTTATATTCATAATTTTTGACATAATATAAATTTTAAAATATAATAAAATTAGCTAACAAAAATGTAAAAGAAGACAGCATATATAAAGTATAAAATGTATTTTTCTGGAACAATTTTTTTAAAAAAATATATACATATATATATATATATTTATTTTTTTCAACGTAAAGAATATTAATAATCCTAGTATATTCGTTTGCAGTAACCTGGAAACATTATCGAAGTGGAGGAAGGAAGGGAATTGAAACCCAATTGTCTAAACAAAGTTGGAAATCAGATTCACACAGAAATAAATTTCTCAAGAGTCACAAGTCAAGGGGGTGACTCTCTTTTTTGTCACACTCAAGAGTGACACCTATGGGCTTTTCTCATTCGTGAATCATCAGTGCTAACGTAAGGCAGTGCGTCACAAGAAGAAAACAAAAAGAAAATTTTAATAGAGAGTTGTTGTTATCATAATCAACTCTCCCACTAGCTATTGAGAGACCCCCGAATCTTCGACGAACATCATCCAAACACAGATATTTGATCCAAGCTAGTGGAAAGTGAAACCCGCCGATAATATTATTTTTCCTTGCATAAGTGGCAAATTTTTCAAATTTCTTTTGGCTGCAACTGCAACTGCAACTTTAAACTTCGACTGCGCAGCCCTTATCTTTCTTTTTCGAACGTGCTTTATTACATTTCTTCCCACACAAAAACAGCTAAACTCATTATTACAACAGTTCCAAAGGATTTATATTATGACTATTGTAATATGAAAGATGTTTAATGGCCAACAGACATCAACCAAAGAAAGAATATATTACTGTAAATGATTCGCCAAGATTACACATTCTTACAATAATATAAGATATCTGATTGTCTTCACAAATAAAATATCTTACACTGGTCATAAATATTTCTTCACTAGTGTGATTAGATTAAGGGTCTGTGTATAATATATAACACTATGATTTAAATAAGTAAATACTAGATTATCAAAATCTAATGTACATTAATTGATATTCGATATACATCCATGAATGAAACTGAAAAAAAAAGAATCTAAGAAATAGTTTTATCATTATGCCAATGTTTCCCCTAAAATCCGGAGAATATATATGTACAAAAATTACGAACATAATCTCCCGAAACTATTCGAAATTCTACAAAATAAAAGTAATTTTAATCCGATTTACGATTTTGATTTCTACAAAAACGAATCGAATCAAAGATCCTCCCGGAGAAAAGGATGGGCGAGGAGCTGCGGAGCCGTCCATCTCTTACTCGAGTCTTTACGTAGGCAACACTCAACAAAGCTCCTAAACTCCTCCGAGCAACCCTCAGGCGCTCGCGGCGGCTCTCCGAAACACACCGCGCACATCAACGTCGCCCAGTCCGGTCTCTGTCCCGGCGGTAACAACGGAAAGTGACCAACGAGAAGCTCCAGCATCATCAACCCGAAACTCCAGATATCTCCGGCGTACACGTCGGAGCCACTTCCACCGGAAGATTCGGAATCAAACCTCTCCGGGCTCATGTAAGCGCAAGTCCCGACGTAAGAGTTGCAGGAATCCAACGACCGGACCAAGATCTTGCTGACTCCGAAGTCGGCGATCTTGACCTCGTCCTTGGAGTTGAGGAGGAGGTTCGCCGGCTTGATGTCTCTGTGCACGATCTTGAGAGCGTGCAAGTAGCTCAGCCCTTTCAGGATCTGTCTCGCGAACCCGGCGAGGCGTCGCTCCGTCACGGCGCCGCGGAGAGACTCTAACGTTCCTCCGTCCATGTACTCCATCAGAATCGATACTTCGCCGGCGACTGGCTTCTCGAAGATCCCGTGACACCGGACGACGTACGGAGAGTCTGTACGGCGGAGGATCTCCATCTCGCGCATCAGCTGCCGTGTTAGGATCGGATCCATGTCGCCGTTGACGGTTTTGAGAGCGTAGAGGTCCGCCGTGTTCTTGTGGCGGACTCTGTAGACAACACCGCCGTTACCGCATCCGAGAACGTTGAGTTTCTCGAGATCAGCGGCGGAGATGCCGCCGGAGGTAGCGTGGGTGGTGGTGACGGAGGGGACGGAGAAGCGGCGGTCGGAGATCGGAGGAAGAGGAAGACGGAGGTTGAGCTGACGACGTTCTCTTACTAAAGCCATAGAAAGAAAGAAGACTTGATCTGATGTAAGAAGAAGATAAAGAGAGAAGCTTCAGGTTTTATACATGAGTTTGAGAGTTGTTTAGACAAGAGTGGGAAGGAGACAACGTGGAAGGTCAAGATGACCTAATTACCCCCTTTTAATTTTCCTATTGAATTTCTTCTTATCTTAAAATGGCAATCTTTTTTTTTTTATGTGTCGTTAAAAATGCAACTTGTGTGAGTGTTTGATTACGCACGTGGTTAAATGCATTTGTCCAATTTATTTCATGGAAAATAACTAATCCTATAGTCCTCCTAGTAATCATTATTTGTAAAGTGCTACACGATATGTAAGTAGAATAACGGTAGTCCCTTTAAAATGATAAGGTATGCAAAAAGTTATTGGTATCCCCTTAGTATTAAAATGGAATCAAAAAAAGAAAATAACCTTTAAAGATACTATATTTTCGAGTTTGCCATTTTAACGACGTGTCGGCACGAGGTTCCTTCTCAGACCCTTTATAAAAGAAAGCTTATTCACCTTAGGATATTACGGCTATTGCCATTGGACTGACATGCATATTCGTATAAAAATGATACATAGTTTCATGTCCGCATATGTATAAAAGGAAAGAAGTCAATTCGTGATTCGAGTGTATGATTCACGTGATTTTTTCATGACTTCCCACTTTCTATATTTTGAAATGATCTTTAAGATGATTTTGTAATTTTTTTTTGCATATGGAAACCGAATTATGACCCATATTAAATAGAGAGTGGAAAAAGCTTCTTTTTTTTTGGCAATGGAAATCGAATTATGATTCTTATGGAAATCGAATTATGACTCATATTAAATAGAGAGTGAATTATGATCTTTTTATTTTGAAATCGAATTTTGATTATTCTTTTCCTTTTCATTTTCCATTTTTTGAAATTATATTTATGAAGATTTTCCAAATTTGTTTTGCATGGAAATTAGACCAAGTCAAATATTAAATAGTGATTGATTTAGGAACTAAGAAGATTCGTTTCTCCATGATTTGCATACGAAATTTACTGCATTATTTTCACTTTCTATATACTTTGTTATTATATCAGTCATCGATATGAAATATTTTGCCTATCAAAATCTAATATTTACTTGCTATAACCACGTATAATACGCATTAACTACTAAATGTATGTTCTATTCAGTATATAAACAAGTTCACTTCTTCATTTTATATCACACCAATCTAAGTTTCAATAATATTATTTATCAACTAAGAAGTAAAAGTTTTTGAGATTTTACTATGGCAGGTTTTGACATGATCGTCGATCTAAAGCCTAAGAAAAACATGTGGAAGATCAGGGTTAAATTATATTGTTTTAATAGGATTCCCTTCTATAACTACTTAGGATTACACTTAATTACATAATATACTAACTTAAATTATATTGTTTTCATAGTATTCTCTTCTATAACCACTAAGGAATTTGGCATGAATGTTCAGCTTACGATCTTGGATTTTATTCTGTCTCATTAAATCTGTTTTGTTGTTTCCCATTATGAGTTCACACTTTCTTATTTTGGTGTTTTTTATTCTGTTATCTTTTAATTTTAAACTTTAATTTATAATATTTTTCCCCATAATTACTTTTTAAATCAAATAAACCTGAAATTATATATATATATATATCAATAACATTTATAATTGACCGAACAAGTATAATATTAAACATAAAAACAGTGGAAATATACCGTGCTATATTAGAGGCCATTATCCAATTAAGTGTAACATGTTTTTTTTACATTGAAAAAAGTATTTATTCATAATTTTAGACAATTGTGAATTAAGTGACAACAAAACATAATTATTATATAGACCAAATTCTTCTAAATATAAACCAATATATACAAGAATGATATGAATGGCAATAACGCCAAATATATCATGTATATAGATTATATTCCATTTTCTAAAAATATGTATTTCTAAATTCTAGATAATTCCCTATAATATATTCAGAACAGGAAAATAATATTTAATATTTCCAGGAAAAATTCAATATCTTATGTACTGCCCGTTATATTACATTTATTATACTTTAATACTTCTACAATGTATTCTTTTGCGTTTATAAAATACATAATGTTAGAAAATAAAATTTCAAACTTTTTTTAAAGGCTTATCTCACTCCACGCAAGGCGCAGATCTCACTCTAGTTGAATGTATTTGGGCGGCCTTACATTGGATTAAGACTTGTAGAAGTATTAATCTAGTGATTTATCTTTTACACTAGAATGAAAGTTTGAGGATAAGTATTAGAAAATAAGATTTTACAAATTAGTGAAAAAACATATAAAAGATTTTTAACAGGTTTAAGTAAAACTGTTAAGTATGGATCTTCGTAAAACAGTTTGATATAGTGCAAACAAAATTATGAAACGTTGATATTGTGTAATAGTTATTATAATTTATAATAAAATTAATTAATCAGTTTGAAAAGTTAGATTAAAAATATAATATATGTAAATAGAGGTCATCTCTTAAACCAGTAGCATGACTTTTTTTCTTGCCATCTACTAATAAACGAATACTTTACGGTCAAGGAAAATGGAAAATAGGTTTTTTTTTTTGGTTTTTGGTGTGAAGGTTCGATGAACCAAGGAGGCTAAAGGACGAGGAACTTAAATGACTAGTGAGGTATGAGAACGACTAAAGCGCACTAGCGTTTTGTACGCCAACGTGGAAAAAGCTTGTAACACTCATCATCTTTTTAGTTTCTTTGGCCATCGCATAGGAACTTAAATGACTAGTGAGGTATGAGAACGACTAAAGCGCACTAGCGTTTTGTACGCCAACGTGGAAAAAGCTTGTAACACTCATCATCTTTTTAGTTTCTTTGGCCATCGCATTCACTTTGTTGCCTAATTTTCTTTTATTATTTCTATGAAATTCAGATAAGATCCTTATAATTTTGTAGACACATAAGACACCACAAGGTTTCTCTTTATGTGTGAAGGCTTTTGCATGTGTCATGTGTGTATTTGTGCACGATGGCATATGCCTATTTATAGCTTGATTGTGTGTGGTGTGGGTAGTTTTTTTTTTTTTGCCGTCATATATTAATAATATTAAACCATAACAGACCAAAGAAAACTTTACATACTAAGCTCAAGACCGAGGCAATAACATAAACAAAAGAGGCCCACCAGACCGAGTACAATTCCAAACCCAAACCCAACTAATGGCCCATCCACCGAACACCGCTTCCACGTGGTGAAAACCACTCACCAACCGGGCCACGTGTCGAAGATCAAGCCATCACCGTCGGATTCGATTTGGAATCACCGTCGGGACCACTGGTCATCTCTGCACCGGAGAAGACGATCCACCGACTTCGTCTCTGATTAAAAGTCGCCACTGTCACTATCATATCATAAACCCTCCGGATTCCACCGGGAAACATCACACGAACACCAAAACCACTTTCAACGACAGATGTTAAAAGTATAGGATTCGGGTTCCTCCCACACAAGCGTCGGCGCTTCAGAGAGCATCAATTAACTGAATCGAGATCTCCTCCAAGCCCGACCACCACTCACTAGATCGAAACAAACACAGCGCGAACACTTCCAACGGATCAACGAAAGCCGGCGACCACCACCGCAAAAGAAACGGCTCGGCCCCAGAGGCAGAACTTCAACCATCCATCGAACTGTAGATGCGATGTTGGAGACAAAACCCGGCGACAAGAGACCATCTATGTCTCGGAGTCGAAGAAAAACAAAGGAAAGGGAACCGGATTGTCCCTTTTCCGCCGAGAACAACATGCAGAGAAAAAAATAAAAAAAAAACAGAACAGAGGCAGAGCCGGACCGGCGGTGGCGAATAGAGCCGAAACCGCCGGCCGGAAACGGAGGTCACGTCGGAGGTAGTCTAGAGAGAAGACGGAGGAAAAAATTTTAGAGAGAGAGTTTTTATTTTTTTCTCTATTAATTAATACTTGCTTGTGTGGTGTGGGTAGTTATGTTTTGTTAGACTAATATTTACAAACAATTGAAACGATTCTGCTAAACAAATGTCGAAAGAATCCTAATCGAAAACAATCTATAATAGTATCCACCAAATGTTTAAAATAATAATAGATATTGATAGTTAACTACTTAAACTAATTCAAAAATGTTGAAGTGTTGTGATATGTAATTATAAAATGAAAAATAAAAAAGTAGTACAGAAACAGAAAACAGGAATGGAAGAGATCCTGCCATTATAATTTGTTAGTTCTTGGCATCTTTCAGCATGTGTTATGTGTGTATTTATTATGCACATGCATAATGTTGTTAGTTTGATATTATTAATTCTTCTAAGTAATTATTAGACATCAATACCACCCATGTCGACACATACAGAGCAATATTCTTTTGTAGAGACAAGAGTCCATGTGTAGTGAAGTGACATTGCTGATAGTCGAGAAGACGTGCTATTTCCCCATGAGAAGTATCGTATCCTCCCATTTGTCTCCCAAACTATGACCTCGTCCTATATCTCTCTGAGTTGAAACTTCGAAATCAATTTCCCCATGAAACTCAATCTGATATTGGTTAAGACAATTCTCGGTATAATAAACCGAAAAAACCCCGAACCATAACCGAAACCGTTTAAAAAAAAACCCAGATTCCCGACCCATAGCCCCACTCTCTTAAAAATCCCAAATCGTAGCTCGACGAACCCTAAAAACCCCAATCAACTTTTATTCTCTTCTCCCCCCGAATTCCCAACTGTGAGAGTAAGAGTGATGTCTGGGTCTTTAAATGTCGTGTCTGGAGCTTCCTCTGGATCATCGAATGGGCGTCGAAGAGGTAAACGATTTGCAGGTGTCCCGAAGAAATGTTGGTGTGGTGAATCCATCATTCCATTGATGTCAAAATCGACTCCCAATCCCTACAGGAAATACTTTCGATGTCTGTATGCTGCAACACAGAGGGTAATTTTTGTTATTAGTCTCATTTCAGAAAGTTGTTAAGATCATTTTTAGCTAGAGAATGATGATTGAGTAATGCTTTGTTGTGTATGTCTATGTATAATGAATTGTTTAGCTGGAGAATGATGAGCATATATTCAAGTGGATAGATGAGGCAATATTGGAAGATTTAGAATCACTTGAATCCAAAAATGCAAGTATTGAGCAACATGTGAAAGAGATTGCAAGAGAGATATTGTCCCTTGAGCAGGAAGTACTTGATCGAGTTGAGGAAGTGCTGGCTGAAGAGAAAACAAAGATGAAAAAGATGATGGCAGTCATATTCAGTGGTTGTGCGATTTGTGTTGTGTCAATGGTGCTTCTCGTCAAGAAATGGTAAAGCATGATGAAGAATGTGTCTGTGATCAATGGGTTTCGGTTCTGTTTCTGTATTGAATCTCATGTATGAACTTGATGTTAGTTTCTGTTTCAGTATGAACCTAAATATCTATGATGTTGTAAGAACTTGAATCTTTGTTGTTTTTTAGTTATGTAAGAGGATGATCTTTTAAAAAATTATGTCTTGTTCTAGAGATTTGTTATGCATTGAAAAGAGATAACAAGAAAGGAATAAAAAAAAACAGTAAAGCCAACATAAACATAGCAAGATAATGTTTTAATAGATACCACCATTCCTAAAGACACATCGGTTTGAACAAAAGACAATTTTTAAAAGAGCTTGAGAGACAACTTGACACACCAAAACCCACATATTCCGAGTCTTTAAAAACCACAAAAGCTAAGAGACAAAAACAACACCAAATCCGAGAAGCTAAAAGCCACAAAAGTTGACACCACCATCAACACATATCTTGAGAAGGAGCTGGAGAGGGAGCTCGAGAAGGAGCTGGAGAGGGAGCTTGAGATGCAGCTGGAGAAGCAACATTAGAAGGACCAGCTCCAGTTGGCTACCAAAAACAGAACAAAACTAGTGAATCTTTGTTTGAGTTTGCATTGAAAACAGAACAATGGTGAATCAGAAACAGAACAAACCTTTTTTTTTTTATGAAACCTTGAGTTGTGATCAGGTTGGCCGCATACTCCGCAGTGCATAGTTCTCTTTTTATGTTTTGGTTGCTTCTTGGTTGGAGACTCATTAGCAGGTTCTTTTCTTTTCTTGTTTTGGTTGCCTATGCTCAACCTTAGGCAATTCTTCCTTAACTGCAGCTATCAAACCCTGCACCAAATAGACAAAATAACAACCATATAAGCTTACTCAATTAGTTCCATTTAAAAAAAAAAGAAGGTTAAAGACACTAACCTTTTGGCGATCAGACACAAGAACAAACCCCTCGCCATCCTCAAGTCCTAAGTCTTCCTTTACCATTCTCACAAACCATGACCAATTCTCTGTATTTTCAACTTGAACTACACCCCATGCCACTGGATAAATGGCATTATCTGCGTTTCTTCCTAATGCCACCAACACTTGTCCTTTGACCTTGTGTTTAACAAAGCATCCATCAATTCCAAGCAAAGGTCTACATGTCTCCTTCCATGTCCTTCTTATGTTTTCAAAGCAAACGTAGAACCTGTTGAACTCATCTTTTCCTTCTGCATTTTTTAGAGTCTCAATCACCACAGTGGAGTCTACGTTTGATTCATGTATCTCAGCCGCATAATCTCGAAGACAAGCGAACTGATGATCATACTCAAACTCAAGCCACTTCAGCGCCTTAGTTCTAGCAGCTTGACACTGAGGCCTTGATGCCGTGATCCCCCATTTCTCTAGAATCAGTTCTTCAATCTTCATAGGCATGTAATAATCAGGTTCTTCTCTGATTTTATCAATAAACAACCTAGCTATTTGTGGAACCCTCAGCATTGAACACTGTCCGTTAGGCACACATGAATGAGTCTCAACAAACACTCTCACTTTCCACACATTATCACTTGGCAGAACTGAAGCATAGATTTTCCACTCACAAGTTCCTTCTTCATTAGAACCCAAACACCTAAAGCCAATTTTATCCTTATCGTACCTGTACTGCTGGATATTGCGGCCCGTTCTAAGAGCATAGTCAAGCACACAATCTTTGAAACCAACGCCGTTTACGAATGTCTGCTTCTGGTATAACCTTCCATCACCGCGCTTGATGTGAGTTACATCTGCTGGTTTCTTTTTGCAGCCTTTCTCTTGCTCGTCATCACTCTCAGGAATCTGATCGTGGCGAATCGAAGGCTCGTCGACGAACTCCCTAAGCAACTGCTCGATTTCACCTTGATCTCTCTCTTCTGCTTCTTCATCGAAGGTTTCGCCCCCATCGACATCATCAACTGAAGCCATCTCTCTGCTTTCTTCTTCTCCCCACGATTTCTCTGTTCTCTCTGCTTTCTTTTTCTCCCGACATTTTCTCTGTTTCTATTTCTAGGGTTTTTTTTTTCTGTTGAAATCGGGTATAAGTGAAAGGGGTAATGGGTTTTTCGGATCTTAATCTCGGTTTTCTGGTTTGGTTATTGTAATCGGATCTTAATCGGGTATAAATCGAGTTATTATTGGTCTAAAGTTGGTTTAGTTAACAATAACGGTTTTAGTTTATCTGACAAAACCGAGTAATTTAATTTCATGGGGTTAAGGCTTTCGAACTTTAATCTCGGGGAGTTATAAGAGCTTTGATATAGTTCCATGGGGAAATTGATTTCGAAGTTTCAATTCGGGGAGATATAGGACGAGGTCATAGTTTGGGAGACATATGGAAAGATACGATACTTCTCGTGGGGAAATAGCACGTTTTCCCCTGATAGTCTCTAGATACTATGTCACAGTTCTCGAGGGTGTTCGTCTTGGCGTCATAGCATATCATCAGCCATGTTTTTTTTTTGTCTAAAAAACTTTTTATGTTATGAAATCTATTGTGTGGATGGACCATAACCAAGTACTTAACCAAGTACTATACAAGTCCAACATATACAAGAGGAAGTGCAAGGAGGTTTACATCCGGTCTACATCGGTTCATCTACAAACCGGACCGAGATCAGAAGAC
The DNA here is from genome assembly GCF_000801105.2 of Raphanus sativus. Classification (NCBI taxonomy): domain Eukaryota; kingdom Viridiplantae; phylum Streptophyta; class Magnoliopsida; order Brassicales; family Brassicaceae; genus Raphanus; species Raphanus sativus. Next base: position 12,443,940 of record NC_079517.1, read on the forward strand.
TCAGTCAACCTTGAAGTTATCACCATGACCAAGTCTTCTCTATGACATCAATGTAGTCAATGTAATCAATGTGTAGATTTTATTCCCTGTAAAGCATTTGTAAACCCTTGTATCAAACCACTATATATTGTGGTGTTGGCTAATGAGAAATACACACAACTTTCTCACAAATCACTCTCCACATTCTCTTTAGTTTATAACACGTTATCAGCACGATAGTGCTCTCCACATGAGAAGTCTCTCTCCACCTGAGCTCTCTTTTCCGGCCAGAAAATCTTAAATTCAGGCGTAACTTTAAACCGTCGTATCTCTCAAAACCTGTGGATCCAGACGACGATCCACCTATCAAACTGAAGCCCAAGACGAGAGGAATCCGTTGCCGAAGACGGCTTGTCGATCCGATCTCTGACGCGTCATGAATAGCATATACAATCCGCGCTGCCGACTCATGGTTTTTCCGGCCAGCTCCTCCACCTCTCTCTCAACCAGCTCATCTGTGGATCAACTCTCTCTCTCATGGTGGTCCATTCAGATTCTTGTGGTGTAAAATGGTAAACTAATCTATCCATAAAATCTAAGAACACCATTATATTTGAAAAGAAATCTAAGGATCTATATGAATCCATAATATTAAACTTGTTTCTATGATCCATTGATCCATAAGAAACTTGATTCTGAATTATTTTGAATCCATAAAAGTTATAATTCTCTAAAGGTTCAAAGTATCTCAAAACAGATTAAAATATCTAAAGATCTATATGAATCTTGATTATAAAATTCTTATAAAATAAAATGTGAAATCCTAAATCCCCTTCTTGGTTTGTAAGCCATAAATCGGCTCTACCTTTCTCCTATATGATCCGACCTTAAATCCGGATTTGTCTAAAGGATTGAAACCAATAATCAAACATTTGTTCATTCGCATCACTAGCTGTTCCAGCAGGTTGTATAAGTCGTTTATCAATACCATCAAAACCCTTAAACCTCTTGCTTGGTTTTTCAACCAGCAAAATCGAAAATCCAAAGATCAAAACCATGAATCCAGTCAACCAAAATAAAATCGAAATTAAATCCCATCATTGCATATCTTTGAATATTGATGTTTGCTTTGTAACTGTTAAAAGTTTTATGATTTTTATAAATACAAAATCGGATTTTATAAATGCATATTTGATTTTATTAAATGCATATCTTTGACTGAAAATGTTTATAAATTTTTTATAACATATAGTCTTGATTTTAATAAGATAGAATAAATATGCATGAAATCATTTGATCATATAGGTTGATAGCTAAATAATTGAACCAACCTTGAATAGATTTCATATCATATTGAATATTGATCACATAAGTTGATAGTTAATCTTGATCTTTTACCATGCTTGAAATTGATGATTAAAATTATATAGTAATCTTGTTGCATACTTGATTGCATAAGTTTAGTAAAAATTTGAATCATCTTGAATCATCTTGAACCAACTTTGAATGCATGCTTGCTTTTATTAAAATATAAACCTTCCTTGAAACCAAATGATTGAAAATATAATTGAATTTGGTTTAGACATTTGCTGAAAATTATAAATTTTCTTGTCTTGGTTTACCCGGTAAAGGGGGGAAGGAATCGGTTATTATTTTATGATCTTTGAAAACCAAATATCCTCATGCATTAAGAATCACATTTATATTATTTTGGTCCAATGCTTAGGACAGAACATCCGATTAGTTCTTGAGCCATGCATTTATCATTCGACCATTGTGATTGATTTTCATCCATATTGCTTGATCTCATTTAAAATTATGATTGATCATTATTCAAAATTCTAAAGGGCTTGGAAACCCTATATGAAATTATATACATATATATAATCAATCCAAATATGAGTTATAATTAAAAGGATCACTAGATGCAGTGATCAATTGATCATTATCATACTAGAAATGCTTAAAGCAAATATATTATATGATTTGGGGGAAGCCTTATTAAATCATTATTAAATCATATAAATTAAATCATATAAATTAAGGCTTCTATTGCTTATATAAATTCTTGATGCTTGAAAGCAATGTTAAATATTCAGATGTTGAAAATCATCTTGAAATCTAAATCTTGGTGATTGAATCTAAATTTCTCACTTTTGAGATAGATACAAGACGATTTTCTTAATCATAAGCCATCACCTTACTGAAAGTCTCAATGATCAATATCTCACTATTGAGAATCCTCTCGACCTTTGGATAAATCTTAAATCCAGAAATGATCACCATAATACGGTGCTATTACCAAAGGTCCTATATGATTTGAGGGACCTAAAGACCCAAGACTATAAGTCTGTGGATGAGTATAACTCGGCTCTATTCATGATAGTCTCATAGTTGAAACTGTGTGGAGAGACTATCACATATGCTGACATGTTAGAGAAGAAATTCTCTACATTCCACAAGCAATGTTTTGCTTCAGCAATAATACCGAGAAAAGGGTTCCTCCACATATGCAAATTTAATCTCTTGTTTGTTCTTTGCTAAGCAAAATAATGAGTTACTCATGAGGAATAGTGAGATGAGGCCTCCTGGATTTTAAGGCATTGCCTAAGGCACATACGGCCACAGAGCCATATGAAAGAGTCAAACCATGGCCATGCGAAAGGCCATGGAAAGATGACAAGGGTGTGCGTGGATATCACCTACAGCATTAGTCGAGGCCGAGGCCAAGGTTATCAACCTAGCCGTGGGTATAAGTCCGTGGGAATAAGTCCGATTTTAAAAACCCAGGCCTCGACCAAATCTGTTTGCCATCAGTGTGGGATGAATAATCATTGGGCCAACCGATGTAAAACTCCCAAACACCTTATTGAACTCTATCAGGAGAGCATAAAGGGATAGAACCCTATGACCCATTGGGTCCATCTAGATGGTGCGAATAATTTCGACCATAAGAATGATGATCAGCTTGAATACGAGACTTTATATTGCCTTAAAGAGGCCAATTAGATTTTGACATCATTTTACTTTGTCTTTGTTCTCTATTGTGGACCAACCCACATTACATTATGAGACAAAAAAAAATATTTTATTCAAGGTCATGGCTAGTCCAACCTCATGATGCCTAAAGGCACGCTTCTAAAAATCTCTGATGCATAACATTCCACATAAATCAAAGTAAAATTTATCAAAGTTTCAAAGACATTCATATGAATGGTCTACATATTGAAACTATGGGCAAAGGAAAGAAAGGATTCCTTATGATTTATGAAAATGCCCAAGGCCAAAGGAAAGTCCTAGAGACTATACCTAGTATATCTATAGGCCTTCATTAAGCCAAGATAAATATGATTGTGAGTTAATATTCCAAATCACTTTCCAGAGAGTTCAGAGAAGCCTTTAACATATGGCACGACATGCTCGGCCATCCAGGCTCTATTATGATGCATAATATACTCTTGAACTCAACTGGACATTCCTTGAAAAAAAGGAAAAATGGTCCGACCAAGGCATTGCCTAAAAGGCATTATATTCAACATATAAGACCCATTGAATTAAGAAGAAAATATGGTTTCCAACAATGGGCAAAAGCGAATAAGATTACCTAAATTAAAATCGCCTAAATGGTCGAGACTACATTATCTATTGATCTAGAGATCAATATGATATTAGGCAAATAGCCAGGGCAATCATAATCATGTTTGATTGACCCACGAAAATTATCACTTAGATGGCATTACCATACTTAGCCATCTGAATTATGATGCAAAGATTTAAAAATGCACAAAAGCTATCCCATAAGATCTCACGTTTGTGCAATTTATATCTATGCACAAGGGAATTTATTGTCCCAAGCACCACGAATTAGAGTATGTTCATGAGGGGGAGTGAGGACAAATCCCATGATACATGACCATACTAAAATCCGTGAAACATGGTCCACAACCATATTACATATTGGTTGAATTTATGATATTATGACCATTACCTATTAGGTTCAAAATCTAAAAGTCCATATGCTTGGGGACATCATGAGTTATAAAAGATTAACTTGCATCAGGCCATTGATATTATATCAGGCCATATAAGTGATAATAAATATTCCCACCTCAGACTAATACGGGTCAAGAGTCCAGACATATATCATATTAAGATATTATGAATTAAGATATTATGAATGAATCCATCACAAATATATGTGCCATCTAAAGATCATATGATCTTAGAATCTCATAAAGAGGATTGGGAATATATGTTGGATATATATTATGAATATACTTTCTCCATAAATTTAAAAGAAACCTTGAGCCAAAATGGGTGATTTAATCATAGGCCAAGGAACAAGAATTACATAGAGTTTATGAATCCCAATATCCAACATTTGAAATGAGAAGTAGTAAGCTGGTAAAGAATGGTATCAACCATCATTGTCTTGGCAAAGATCCTCGGACTAGAAAAGATTTATAGACGTCCATATGCTACAATGATAGCAAAATAAAATGCCAGACACATTGACCCGAGAAAGAATGACTATGTCATCCCAGCTTAGCAGCACACGGTTTTGATGTCTTAAAGACACAACCAAGTTGCTACAGAGTCTAATATAAGACCGAATATATGTTCCAAAAGGAACCTCGGAAATTAAAGAAAGGTGCAAAAAGAAACCGAGGTCATAGACTTTCCAGACAAGGCCGAAATGGCTATGCCGTCAGTATCAACACTTGGGGTTCGGGACGCCGGGCCTCATGGTACTGAAGGCATTGATAATGATGAGATCTCAATGAATTATTTGATGTCTGGAAGGAAACCATATATATATATAAATGTGTCGACGCAATACATTCATAAGAAAAGCGCGAATATGTAGCACATGAATAATGAATCGAGGATCATGAACCCACGCAAGAGTACTCATAATAATGAATAAAGAAAGAAACGTGGGGTTTCTAAAAGTGACAGATAAAGGCGTATTGAATTGGCCATGAATATGTAAACGCCATATGATGCCCAGTGAATAGATAAATCCTGAAAGAAGGATAAAATCGTGAGACAGACCAAGGGAGGTCTATATAATCCAAAGTGGTGGATAATACTACATATGTCACTACATATAATGTCTGGAAGAAATTCAATAGATGTAGTATGTTATATATGACTCACTGGATGATGATAATATTATTGGTACCTAAAAGGTTTACCAAAATATACTGAGCTCAGAATCATAAGATGAGAAAAGAAGTTCTCATGAACAGCATTTTCCTAAAGCTGTCCATGGACTGAATTAAATTGCTACATGTAAGCAAATGAAAAGGTTCTATAAGAACAATTCAAATCAGTCCATAGAGGAATTTTTAAATTTCTTGTGATATACTAACCAGCCTAAGATAGGTTAAATGGTTATTCATCAAACCTTAGAAAGGTTATAGACCATCACCACAAATTAGCCAAATTTTGGTAATACTTATGGTTGGTCAAAATTCTCAGCATGAACCAACCAAGCTGTGGTATGAATGAATAGGCTATAAGATCAAAGTTCATCTTTGAACAAAAAGGTGTAGGACCGCATTATGCGTCCATATGCGACCCAACGGGTCCGACCATATTATAAGATTTGGTCCATGATAAAGCTGTAGATCATGGATGTCATTAGACATAAATTTGAGGATCAATCAGATCAATTCTATGTCATGACCGTGTCCGGCCTAGATCAGTCCAATCGTCCATATATATATATGTGTACGAATTGCCGGCACACTAAGATTGACAATGTCTCAGATCAATCATAGATCATCTATGGACATATGTAAATAAGGATCATGATCTAACCGACATGACCTATGTTTAAAGTTGTTTATGGCAAATAATATTATACTCATAAAGCTAAGGCATATCCATAAGTCCTAGAGAGCTAAGTAGCTCATACTTGATATAATGATGATCCATATTATACAAAGGATCTAAAGTACTAGCCAGCCAATATTATGGAAAGGCATATAAGAGTGATTTGGTCAAGGACCATAATCAAAACGACCAGAATATAAAATAGTACATTTTATCTAAAGTACTAAGTGGTCGATATCAAAGTGGTACATTTTCTAAAGTACCATCAGGATTCTAAGAGACATGATATGTCCGAACAATACAAGATTGTTTAAGTAAAGAATCCATGAACATCTATTCAGCAAGTGATGTTCAAATCATGGGGAGTAGTATGTATTGTACTCTTTTTCCTTAACTATGGTTTTATCCCAATGGGTTTTCCTAGTAAGGTTTTAAAGAGGCAACATTAAGCATATTATGAACTCATATAGTTATGGCATCCAAGGGGGAGTGTTATGAAATCTATTGTGTGGATGGACCATAACCAAGTACTTAATCAAGTACTATACAAGTTCAACATATACAAGAGGAAGTGCAAGGAAGTTTACATCCGGTCTACATCGGTTCATCTACAAACCGGACCGAGATCAGAAGACTCAGTCAACCTTGAAGTTATCACCATGACCAAGTCTTCTCTATGACATCAATGTGTAGATTTTATTCCTTGTAAAGCATTTGTAAACCCTTATATCAAACCACTATATATTGTGGTGTTGGCTAATGAAAAATACACACAACTTTCTCACAAATCACTCTCCACATTCTCTTTAGTTTATAACATTTTATACCTTTTTAAACCTTGTCTGATCAAATATCTAACATCTCCACTTGACCATCTTTTTTTGTTTGGATGGGTTCCTCTCTTATGAATCTTGGCCAACTACAATCTTCCATCTTCCAAATCTCTATACAACATAGTCCATCATCCATAAGTTCCTCCGGCTTTTTTCAGATAACGTGAAAAGCGAGATTTTTGTGATCCGTGGATGTCAAGGCTGAAGGATGGAGGGTAGAGGGTAGAGTTGAGAAAGTCCGTTTTGAAGAGAGAAAGAAACGTTCTGAAATCATTAGTTTATCCATTATATGAAACCATTGACTTGAACCTGAGACATAGGAACATCAGACATGGTCTACAAAGTCGTCGTTTCCAACAGGATACTTTTAGACAGACCATCTCCCACACTGATATCGGATATCAAACTTTCGTCCAAGTACCAAACACTAGGAAACCTTCTTTTACGGAGTTCGTGAAACTATCAGTCAAGGAATCGAGAATGTTTGTTCTGAAATATATATATGCAATTTTTTAGCTAACTTGGGCTATCTAAAATAATAATAATACTTTTAGACTATTTCCCGTGGTGAAAATTGGTAGGAGTTAACCAACGATTCCATTGTATAATCTTGGAATATATTGAGAAAATTGTACAACAAAAACAAACAGCTACCAGGTGCGAAAGGTGCGAGGTTTAGTCTGAGCTTTGTTGAAATCTGATCTGGGTTTAGCTCTTTGAAGATCTGATTTGGGTTTGGCTTCCTCCACGAATATAACTCTTCCATCCAAAAACTGTGCACAAAACCAAATCAGAGTTTTGAAAGAACACTTTGTTTGTTCTAAATAAAAACAAGGCGTATGTGTGATGAGTTACCTTTCCGTGCATCCCTTGAATAGCTTTCATAGACTCCTCCTCAGTCTCATACCTCAGGAAAGCAAACCCTCTTGGTCTATTTGCTACTTTATCCATCACCAAGTTAACTACACGGGGAACATTGAATTACATTAACTACACTTGGTCATAAGACAGACATCACCTAGTTCAAAAATAGAGATGTGACAGAAAGTGAAACAAGGGAGAGGTTACCAAGTGTAAGCTTGCCAAACTGTTCAAAAGCATTTCTTAAGTTATCTTCAGTTGTACGGAAAGAAAGCCCTGAATCCAAAACAACAAAACATCAAACCCCTTGTCATCAAGTCTCATGTAGAGACAAAGCAACAGAGTAGAACCACAAACAGATCATTAACACTGTAAATCTAATTCACCAGTTCATCAGAACTTAGACACCAACCAAAAAGTGTCTTAACAACACATCACATCACTTAATAGAAAACAGAGAGAGAGAGAGAAACAGACAGAGAGGGAAAGGGAAGGGAGCTTACCACTCACATACAGTTTCGTCTTCGGACCAGAGATAGATGACGGCGGAGATGAAGAATCCGGCGAAGAGAGACAACCAGAAACTATTAATCCCCCGACGTCGCGGCGACTGCAAGCGACGGTTCCGACATTGATTCTTCCGCGCCAGCAACGGAGATAGACAGACGAAGAGGTGGTGGCAGAGAAGTTAGGTCTTAAGAAGCGATCTACAGAACACGACGGATTAACAACGACTATCCCTAAGCTACTCGCCATTCTTGCTTCTTCTTCGGATCCTATCGCAAACACTGATTTATTGATGGGTCAAATTGGTACTTTTCATTCGGTTTATACTAAACCATTTCATTCGAGTTGGTTCACATAAAATGTAAACCGAATATACATCTCTCGTATATAAATTGAACAAGTGTAAACTGCTACCAGGCAACAAAAAAAAACCGGAACTTAAGAACCGAACCGAAACTAAACCGAAATACCTAAATCCAAACCGAACCGATAATTCTCAGATACTCGAATAGTTCTTATATTTTAATATATGAAATAACCGAAACCGATTAGAACCGAACCGAGAACCGAACGAACACCCGAATATATAAAAATATTAATTATATACATATACAATAATTAATTATATATTTATAACTTAAAAATATTAAAAGAATCTGTAAATTTTTGAAGATAACTAAATTATTATAAAATATCTGAACTACCCAAAAGTATCTGAAAGTATCGGATGAACTATCTGAAAATATCGGAAAATATTCGGATAGTTATATCCGAAATATCTAAAAATTGTTATGTAAATCATCCTAACTATTCGATATTTTATCCTAAATAATTAATAATTTACCCGAACCAGAACCGGAACCAAATTCTTTTCAGGTATTTTATGGTTCTTAATTTTATTATCCAAATTGGACCGAACCGAAAATAAGTTAAGTAATAAATGGATCATTTAACGTTCTATCCGAACTACTCGAAATCCGAAATATCTAAACCAAACCGAACCAATACTTAAAATGCCGAGACCTGACTGTTATGTTGACTCTTCCTCCTCTTCTTCTTCTTGAGTTCGTTCTCTAGCACTTTTTGTCATTTTTTGTATTAATAAATTTCTCTTTTTGCTACCTACAAATTTTATGTTGCGTAGAGAGTATATCTATAGAAAATATCGTATATGCAGAATCGATTTAAATGTTAAGAAGGGAGCTATATCGTGGAATTGTTATCCCTAAAAAAATTCATCAATATTGTATGTTACGGATAATTAATCATCATATATAATAGAAATAGAGATTATATGATTACATAATCGACAATTTGACCAATGATAAAACAATATCTCTAAAATCTCCTTATTTTAAAATTATTTATTTCGGTTAAAACATGAATATGCCTCGGGTTGGTTCGGGTTAATGGGAGTTATCCAACATATCTATACAAAATCCAAAATAGAACCACGATTGAAAATTCAAGAATATAAAAATGTATAAAGATGAAAATTTTGTATAGAGATGAAACAATAATAATCATAGAGCCATATATATAAAATGATGACACCAAAAACTGACTTATGCCATTATATCAATATAAGATTCTTGCCACAAAAGCAAACAGAAAGCCAAGTCCAATGTAGCTGACAGCTTGAACGGAAGAGCCTCCTGTTGAGTAAGAAGTCATGTCAGTTAACTTCACTAAGTAAAATTGAATTAATGAATTAACTCTAAACCTTTTGAGAAGATTAAAAAATTTTAACTCCAAACTATTACTATTGTATATCAGTTCATATGTATTCGACGTCAAATATGCGAGTTTTTGTAATGTTTAATTTATATTGTTATCTATAAAACCTAACTGCATATTAATATGAAGTGCATACCGCTGGTTGGTGCTGGGTGAGCTGTAGACGGCGAAGAAGCTTCATTGTTGGTAAGGAATGAATAAAACAGCGTCATTTACTTTACGGTATTTGATTAAACCAAATACATATATTGATGAGACCTTAATTGAGAAATAAAAACTTACAAGCGGTTTTGGAGCAAAGTGAAATGTCAGGATTAGCTCCACATGCTTTAGGAAGATCAAGTGCGTTTTCTTTGGTGAGGTTTAGTGTTTTGAGTATCACCGGGTTGTTGAAAACGGCACATAGACACGGTGCGTCTTTCACCACAATCTCTTTCATTGGCCCGCAACATGATGGTGGAGGCGGTGGGCTCACCATGTGTATGTAAGGCTGGCACGACACAAGTTTTTGCATACAAGCCATCAATTGAGGGTCGCCTTGTGCTGTCGCCTGGACGGAGTATAGAACGACGATGGCGGCGAATAACAAGGTAAGAAATTTGCAAACCTCCATATCTTTTGTGTGTATCTTGTCTTGTTGTTTCTTTGTTATGAGTCTTATAAATAGAGGAAAATGTGAATTGTATTATTTTTTTATAATTATGAATGTGAGATTTGTTTCTAGATATCATCGATTTTGTTACCTAGTTTAAGTGATTTATTATAATCCCCTTAATATTAAAATATGAACATTCCTACAAACTCTTTGTTCTCATGTGTTAGAGTTCTTCACACATTCTTTAATTAAAATCCCTCTTTTCGCTAGCATAATTACATGTATTACCATTGTTAGAGACCAACCTTAGCACACATTTTTGTTTATTACTTGCATCAACGATTCTTACATTAAAATTATATAAACTAAACGTGTTTACAAATTTCACATGAACCGCAAGGATATAATTATATAAATATATACAATAATTATAATGTAAGTTATAAGTCACACATATAAACCCTTCTTATATAGTTATAGAAATATATACAAAATAATATTATACAGTTGATATGGTCGTGTTGTTTACAAAAAAAAATAGTTATACAAATAATTATATTCTTTTTAAGACCTAATGATTGAAAATTATATTATGTAGATTTTCGTACTGTCTACTAAAAATAGTTATAAAAATAATTAGATTCTTTTTACATGTTCGTATCTTCGCAATCGTAAGCATCATTATATTTGTATATTCAGATAATATTAAGATCATCATACTATTTATATATGGTATCGAAAAAGCTTTGTTTGATATATGGTTTCACACTCACATCTTTTATATAGAGTACTAGATTTTGACCCGCCCTTTCAAAGGGCGGGTATGTTTCCTTTGACAAATTTATTTTTGTAACAAATGTGTTTCAACATAAAATGTATATCAAAGCGCGGGATGTTTTTTCTTTTCATGTACTTATTTTTATAACATATGTGTTTCTATATAAAGTTTCATCATGTGTTTTTATGATTTTTTTTAGTTTACGTAAAAAAAATTATGAAGGGCGGGTATATTTTTTATTGGAAAATTAGTTTACGTAATAAAAATTATGAATTTTCAAAATTATATATTTTAACTTTTTATGAAATTTATCTTAAATTTACTTATATGACTTATTTTTGTTATTTTCAATATGACTAAATTTTAGAAGCCTCTAAATAATTCTAACCTATGACATGATTTTATTTACTTAAACCGAAGTTAAAATTATTTTACACTGATTATTTTTAATTTAAATAAAATATTTTATATCTTCAACACTCTTGTATTGAAATAAATCATTTGTGCGTTTCAAAAAATTTTCTATAATTTTATTAAATGTAATTTATGTGATTTAGTTTTTACTTTAAATGAAACTATTTTTAAGGAGTTGAGATAATTTAAACATTTAGGAAACAAAATTTTCAAAAAGGCTAAGAATTGAATTGTATTAAATACTCTTTAATATAATTGCAAAATAATGACTTTTGATTTTAATAAAATTTAATTGAATTTGTAATTTTTATTAGAGAATAAATAATTTTAAAGTTTTCTGTTTGTGTTTCAAACAATTTGTTCTATTATAATAATTGATTTCATATTTATGTTTTCTTTGTAATTATATTCGTATGTTTTTTGTATCATATTTGTTTGTAAATCTTAATCAAAATATATTTTATTAAATAATGGCAATTTAAAAATTGATCTGGTATATGTTCGGTTAGGGATGGGTAGTGGATCGAACCCGGCCCGCTGACCCGCCAACCCGCGGATTTCAATTTTGTTTTGGTCAAAAAATTTGACATGTACAACCCGCAAACAAATAATTTTGTACCCGCTCTACTTAATTTTGCGGTTATCCGCATATTATATTTTTAAACCATAATTCTTTAATTTAGTTATTATAAAATATATAAAATATATTTATAATAAACTTTTTATATATTATCAAAATTTATATACAGTTATATATTTTAATTTGAATAAAATAATATTTGAAACTTAAATAAGATATGGTTTGAAAGTTGAGGTCGGATCATAATTTTAGTTTGTTTTTTCGTTTTGGTCAAAACAAACCAATAATTTAAATATGTAATTTCAGTACCAATCAAAAAGCGACTCGACTCCAGTGAAAAGATAACTACTTGACTACAATGGAAAAATAAGATTAGATTAGAGTGAGCTATAGCATCAGATAGCTATTATAGTACTCTGCGACCACCATTTACCAAATTGCTTGAAATTTTTTAAAGTAGACCAGAGAGCAACCGACTCATTTCCCATCTCAATGAACTCCTTTCCTGTGGTGGTTTTGGCTTAAGCACTTCTTAGAGTGTATTTAACTTGACAGAATGAATGAAACTGGAAGCTTTTTAAACCCATCCAGAACCATATATGAGCACTCAAAAAGACCAAGTGTATAGTTTGATAAATAAAGGCCAAAAGGCCGTAACCTAGAGCAGACCTTAACGTGACAACTCCCATAACTTACATACTGAGATTCCCTACAGATAAACCACTCCAGACTCGTATTGAAACATTTAAACACCATTTGTGTTTTACCAGAGTACAATCCTGATACATCGTCAAATCTACATCATTCTTTCCCAAAAATAGCCAGATCCAAACTAAAGCTCATGGATTTTGACTTTGTATCAAAGAAACCCAATCTTTATGACTTCTAGCAATTAAATGTGTACCTTTCTTGTTCCAGTAGTGAACTCTGAATGTTTCCGTAACGTAGTTTCAGTAGCTCTGTTACTATCACCACCAAAACAGAATACAATTTATAAAAACTTTGCAAACGATCTCAACCTAGAAAATGAAGAACATGAACTTTCACCCCTCACCAACTTGAAAAATACCCAATAACATCTTGTTCAAATAAATTATGAATAGCAAAGTCAAAGGTAACCTTAAACCACGGACTGAAAAAAAAAGTTCATCACTGATGATCGAGGAAGAAGCACAGACTTTTGCAGATAGTTGAGACCTGCGGCTTTGGCCGTTTCTGGCAAATACAGAGTATGAAGACCTCTGTTCCAAATACAGAACTTCGAAAATAACCAAATCCTGCGAAGATCAAATCCCCAATATCTGCATAATGAGGCAATAAAAACCAGTCAAAATGTAAACCAAAGTTTGAAAATCCAATCAAAACCTTTCTGGATCCATAACATCAAACAATGAAAACTTCCTTGATGGTTCTATGGCAACAATGCATGAATCCATAGTAAGATGCCCTGAAATCGAAATCAACATCTTGATCTGTATCACTCCTTTCCTTGGAAACAGCCGTTTTTGATTCTTGATGTTATTTCCTTTCATCGATTTGTAAAAGAAGACAAATCGATCGCATTTTTCTCAAACATACGATCCTTGGAATTCAGATCATAACGGAGAAACCTAATTGTCGTTGCGAGAAAAATAAAAGAAAAATTAGAAAAAACAGAATTTAATAAAAATCATAGGTTTAAAATATTCCAGTGGCACAGATTTGTAAATATTGTTGAAACAGAAGGACACCTCAAAAAAAGGCCTTCTGTTTTAATAGTATTGATGAACATATGCATAGTATTCAAAAATAGAGTAAGAACATATTCATCGTGTTAGAAAATATAGATATGTGCCGATTAAGCTGTAAATAAATTTTTATACAAATTTGATGAGATTATATTACATCTGTTTTCTTTGCAACATATAGAAAATCATTGATAACTTGTCTTACATAGAGCCACATATCACGCAAATTTGTTGTTAAAATAGGTAAATTTGACAATACAATAACTATATGTAAATTAAATTATTGATCTTTTCATTGTTGAATTTGCGTAAGCCGTAGCTCTATATAAGCTAAGTTGAAAGACAAAATCTTTTTATTTACAGCAAATTGCGTGATCAATAGGGTATATGGCGTGTTAAAGAAATTTGGGCGATATTCTTGGAGCATAAATTTTGGTAAACTGATTCGTGATCATTTTATATAACTAATCAAATACGATTTAATGATTTGAAACCTAATCCCTATGAAACTCTTCATCGTGTATATAAATAGGTGGTACTTGAACACTTCTACTCATCACAATCTTCTTCACAAACTTTTATTACATATTTCTTAATAGGATTGCAAGCAAATAGTTCTGAAGACACTTTTCACAGCAGTTGTGTTTTTTTGAGTTTTTTATTTATTTGTTTCATCATAATTTGTTCCTTTCATATTTTCTTATTCTGTTCACTATGTTTCGTTTTATCTATTCATAATTTATATTATGAAAGCAAATTACTTTGCCTATGTTTGGTTTTTGCCTGGAAAAAATAACTAATTTTATATAAATATTTGCTTACTCATATAGATTCTCTTCCATTATCTATACTTCAATTACACACAACCAATAACACAAGTATTAAGAAAAATAAAACTTATCTTATATACGCATACACAATTTCGTCTGATCATTCATTATATAACATGTAATATTGTGACTATGATTTTTACATTTTTAATACATATAGATTAAAAGTTATAATTTTTAGTCCATTCATCCTGCGTAAAGGTACATTTATCACCTAGTACTTTAGGATTATAGAAAAAAACTGAACTTTTTTTTTGCAATTTAACGTAGTACATGCATGTAAAAAGTTTTTAAAAATAATAACTAGATCTTGACATGCCCGACCGGACGGGTATTTATTTTATGTTTTTAGTTTTTTTGTTTAAACTAAATGATGTATTGTAATATTTAAATATAAGTTTAGATTGAAAATTAGTCTTTGTAGTTATAATAAAAATTTAATAAAATAGTTTGATATAAATTTTATATTTTCTAACTAAAATAATATAGAAGTGGGTCATAATTTTTTTCAAAATCTTAGCATCTCTTAAAAACAAAGAAAATAAATTTATAAATATATATAATATATAAACATATTTGGAACTATAATTTCTACTAAAATAAATTTGTTAAAAAACTTATTTTTACCATGTTTTTGTTTATTTTTAGAGCTTGATCGTGACCATATAAATATTTGAATTTACTCTACTTTTTTCTTTGTACTAATGGTATATATATATATATATATATATATATATATATATATGTGGATTATAACTAATTGGGTTTAAAAGGTCTGGTTTATAAATGATTGATTTCAGTTGGTTTACTATTGGTTTTGAAGACAATGATTTTATGTGGTTTAATTACGTCAAAACACGATGTGGTTTGTGACTGGGTTTAAAAATTGTTGTTCATGATTGTTTTTAATGTATCAGTTAATGAAATGTACTTGTAAATTTGTAATATCAATTTGTTTGGAGAAGGACGTCCGTTTGGAGAATGAGCTGGTCATGGGCTGTTGTCAAGCGACAAAAAACTTCTTAGTAATGTATTACAGAAATAATCTAAACTAGATTTTAACCCGCGCTTTAAAAGCGCGGGATTATTTCTTTTGTAATTTCTTAACTTTTTAATCTATGTTATTATTTGTAAATTTTTTTTATTATTTTACATTTTCATTTAAAAAATATGATGGGCTTAGTGTATATTGAAAATAAATTTTATTTATATTAGGTTCCACTATTGTGACATAAACGTAAGAGTACTTAATATTTTTAATTTAGAATATATATAAACAACTAAAATAATATTATTAGATTTTTTTGAATCAACCAATCATTAAAATATTTTGCTGTCATAATGTTTGGTGTTTTTATCAAAATATTAATGATACAATGGGATAGGATATATTGTTAAAATCATTTAGAAATAAAAACATATATTGGAAAAAGTAATAACACACATCAAAAATGTAATAAATACAAAGTTCTATATAATTAATATAAATAGATGTCATTATATAGCTACATATATCTATACAGTTTAAAAATATATAAATACAATGGCTACTCCAAATACAAAAATATAAATACCTATTTGTTTGACAAAAGAAATAAATTCTCACATATTTTTTTTACCAAACACATTTTTGCATTACACATTTGTCTCCAACAAAATTGTTTTTGATAATTTTTTTGTTTAATCATGTTTGTGTTGTTAAATAATTGGTCCAGCGAAGTTCATTTTCTGTTTGCATCAACATAGTGCTTGAAAATGATTTTTTCACGCTTTCTTCAAAATTTTGATCAACAAAAATCAATGGTAAAATAAAAATCGATGGTAAAACAAAAACAATAGTAAAAACAGTGGTAATTTACATTATATTCAATAGGCTTAGTTTTGTATTTAAAGTAGAATCAATGGGCTTCAATAATGCGTTGGATTTATGATTTGCTTAAAAATAGGAAAATGTCATTGGTTTAGAAATATGTGGTGAGTAATTAAAAAACTCCAGAAAAAGCAATGACAATTTTTTGTAAATAACTTCAGAAAAGGCAATGTGCGGAATTAGTTTTTTTATAAGAATTTGAATTTTTAACATTTAAAAATAATTTTTATTGTTTCAAATTTTCATGCAAGAATGATATGATGTGTTTTGTGTTGATTTGTAGTAGTATTTTTAATTTATTCGAAAGATAATTCTTTGTATAAAATTATATTAAATGATATTTGTCTCTGGTTCAATATATTTATATCATAATCTAATCTTTTATATGATTGTAAAATTTATAATTTCTTTATTAGTATTTTTTATTGTATAATGTAAGTCAATTTATATACACATGATTCCTCTATAGGAATTCAAAATTTCTGCAGATTATTTAATTTAAATATTGAAATTATTATCTATGAATGAGACTGCTTTAATAAATTTTTAACAATTATTATATTTAGTGTAAAGGTGAACTATACATTAATTATAACCTAAACTTAGTGTGTTGTTTCCACGTGTGAAGCAACTTGATTTCCAAAGCTTCAAATCATTAATAGTCGTAATTTTCATTTTAGAAAACATAGAGTTTCTGATTTGCACATTAGAAGCCATAGATGATTTGATGGTAGTGGTTTTTTATAAAAAATAGATGAATATGTATTTATACTGAGTATTTTTTTCTAAAAAGTGTTTCAAAAATTGTATTTATACTGAAGTTAGGAAAACACGTTGATGTGTTAAAGTTTTTCCAAAACCTTATGGCATATTCAGGAATCGTATTTCACATAATACTTTCAAATGGAAATATAGTTACTATCCTAATAATTAGGCAAATTCAGTTACCATATTTTGCATAATCGTATTAACTATATTCCTATTACAATGTGATTGGTTTTTAAAAAAATAATTTTCGATTGAATGAATTTATTGGCTAAAAATTAATTTCAAAAATTCAAATAAGGAAATGGCATAACAATGTAAATAACTTTAAAAATTAAGGGTAGAATCTTAAGAGGGATTCTGCTTTAATAGTATAGATGACAATGGCATAAATATATAATTATTAAGAAAAAATCAAAGTTAATTACAAAATGTATTCATGTTTAATAGATTAGATATAAAATTACTTTTCTATTTGCGTCAAACGCGGCGTTCAACGTGGTGAAGTTGAAGTCGAGCTTCAGTGGTCTCGATTGATCTCCATGGTTCTGAAGGGTTGTGAAACTACCTTACTGGGCTTTTATTCCTTCGATGGGTTTAGCACATTATACTAATACGAGGCCTTCGAGGATGATGGTTCGGTTTGGTAATATGCTAATTAATTAGTAAAAAGTGATTATTTAATTAAAAGTATTATTTAACATTTAATTTTAACTAATTATAAAACATATATAATTTAATTAGTCACACAATATTTAATAAATATAAAAAATTGCATTAGATGTTGAAATTATCTGTATTATAAACAATTTTTTAAAGTGTTTCAGAAAAAAAACAATTTTTAACAAAACTAATTGTAATATGAAACAGAGAAAAGATTGCATTTGATTATAAATGTATTTGTTAACTATTGGCCTTAGAACTATTAAAACTACAAAACCTAGTTAGATTATCTTATATAAGAAAAGCAAAATTAAAATTTGAATTGTTTCTACGTCTCATGTCACCGGCCACAAAAACACATGTTGAAATAGTTGGGACTATGACAGACCACGAATTTTGTATATGGACTCAAAAAGTCCTTAAGATGTTAAAGAGTTGAAGTCGGAAGAGAGTTAAGTTATTTCAGGGTAAAATGCATTTAATGCAACCCAGTGTGTATCTATATATATAAAAGAGAGTTGATTCTCTCCTGCTGACACGTAAGCGTCCATGTCAAAAATTCGGTCGCTGAACGTTCGACACGTGGCTTATTAAATGAAACGCAGTGTGGTGAGCCTTGGTGATCAGTCTGTTCGTATGGGCTTCTCTTCACATTTTGATTGCTCGGCCTCTCTAGCACGTGAAGATCGCAATCCTAATCAGATGCGCTCCTCCGTCTTCTTTGCTTCTCTTTGATCGGCAACGAGATGATCGACACTCCGTAACGGTGGGCGTTTTGATGTAATCGTCTCAATTCTGCTGTGTTTCTAACTCTGCCTTTGCACCTCTGATTTCTCTGTGCTGCATCTCCTCTTTACGAGCGGCTCGACGTCTCCTCCTCGGCCTCATTATCATATGCGACTCCATATTTGCTTCTCTTTCTGTCACCAGCAATCGTGGTTATTCTCTGGGATCTGCTTGAGGTATTTTACCCAGATTTTCATCTTTTTCGTGATTGAGATTTCAATTATATTTTTTTTTACTTCTCTCTTGTGTTTTTCGTGTTTGTTCAGATTATATTTGATTATCAATCTTGTGTTTGAGGATCTGTTTGATTCATATTTTATTTCTCTGATATTCTTATGCATGAGCTCGATGCGTTTCTGATTCCCGGGAAGTCATCGACGAATACAGATTCAGTGAACGAGAGGATTCAATTGGATTGAGGGGTTTGCGTGATTCTAATCAATGTTGTGTTTGAGAAACCAAGGCCGTGTGATCCTTTTGTTCTGGAAGGCGCTCAAAGTCTCGGCGCTTCTTTAAGAATTCACGTCTTCTCAGAAAATGCTCCAGATGATGATGCAGACACGTGAAACCAGTCAAAGGTAAGCTACATAATGGCACTTGGGCCTATCTGTTTTTTCATCATTTGTAAAGCGAATCTAAGCTACAGAGCTTCTGTCTGGATCCAAAAGTTGTTGGGTCCATGTCGTGAACATATTTCTGTCTCTGAAGAGCATGATCAATATGCTAAAGTTGTTGTGGTTTTCATAACTGACAAACCAGCCAGGAAATCTATAAGAAAACGTGGGATGCATCTGGTGAGCAGCGATTGGTTGTTTCATTTCAAGGAGCCAAGGAGGTGATGATAATTACAAAGGATTACTTGCAACTACGACATTCTTCCCAGTACATTTATTATATCTTATATGTGCTATGTCTTAACCTGAAAATAATCTATGCTTTTGTATCATTTTCAATTCAAATCATCACGACCTGTGACACAGATACTAGATGGAGCAAAGAAAACGAGATTTTAAAAAGTCAGTTAAATGATTCTGCTTCTGAGATGTCTAAGGTGAAAGCTAACGAAGATGAGATGGCTTCAAATGTGTGTCGGATTGGAGAAGAGTTGGAAGAAAGCAGAGAAGAGAAAGCTCAGATAAAGGAGAAGCTTGAGTTCATGGGAGAAACAAAAGAAGCTTTAGAAGCTGAGATGAAGACGCTCGGAGTTCAAACCGAGCAGTGGAGGAAGGCGGCTGATGCTGCAGCTGCGGTTCTTTCTGGAGAGTGTGAGATGAACGGTAGGGATGGATCCAGGTCACTAGACAAGTCTTTGTAGGTGGTGGGTTGTTTGACCAGAGTGAGGTGGTTGGGTTCATGGATGATGATGATACTGAAGATAAATTAGGAAGTGGGAATAGGAAGAGGAAGAGTTCATGGATGAAGATGTTTGGTGACTTGTGGAAAAAGAAAGGGCACAAGTGAGATGCAAGACTGTGTTTTTTCTTACCATGTGAGAGTTAAAAATATAATGAAATAAAATCTTGCGCAGAAACTATAATATTCTCTAAAAGAGTTACAGCAAAATCTTTTTTTTTGAAAATAATATTGACAGTGTATATTATTGCTAAGCAAAAACTATTTAAACATTTGTTAACATTTAGAAATGTATATTTTACCCTCAGTTGTCCATCACTAGGTTTTTTTTATCAAATCACTATGTTATTTATTTCTATAGAAAATGTATAAATAATTAGTTGTGTTTTGATGAAAAGATAAATAATTAGATATATAGCTACACGCCACGTATACACACAGAGTTAAAAAAAACAGAGAAATGTTTTGGTTTACGTTTTAACTAATTCACTAACTAAATCAATTGGTTAAGCGAACAAGATGATTACAGTTTTATAAAAAAAACAGAAAATGCTTCTGTTCAAATTTTTTTCTCTTTGAGAGAGTTCAGTTCAAAATTTAACAAATTTTTCACTAAATCATTTAGGTAAGCAAATCGGATTAAGTAAATTTTGTAGGTGTTATATAATCATAATTTTTAAAAAGTTAACTATTTTTAAAAAATACTATTAGAGTATTAATTCGCCCGCCCGCCCGTAGGGCGGGTTTACCCTAGTATATATATATATATATGCTATAAACGAAGTGTGTAATTTTTTTAGAATCCTTTGATTTTTTTTTGGTATGTCACTGTTGAGCTACTATGGATCTGGTGTAGTGAGAATCTTCTTATGACACCCCAAAATAGGGAAAATACAAAATATTAAAGTAAGAAGAAAATAGGAATGATTGGGGGTGGGGATCAGAATAGGCTCGTGGTTAGGAGTAATAATTCGTTAGTGCAGTTATTTAAACCCTAGATCATCGGGTGAAAATAGTAAGATCCCATAATAAAGTTTATATAATCATTGCATAGCCATTTTGTAAGATTCTTAACTAATTTACACTGTCATTTGCCAATATTAACTATAACTAATCGCCATGAAGTTACATATAATGGAAAAAAGTTACATGTAATGAGTGACCAGGCAAGTATAATGGTTAAGAACTGATTTAGAATTAATGGAGAGTAGGCTCGTTACTATTTAAAACCACTACCTACTCTATTCATATTTCATACATGTAGTGAATTCTTTGTGGTCGTTTCGTCAAATATATATTTTTTCCTTTCTCTAACTGAATTTATATTGTTTGCCGGTTGAACTCTTTTATCACATTGTGAAACCTAAAACTAGTTTAGATATACGTCCTAATCACCTATAAATTATATTTATGTATTATTTAACAGTAAAACTTACATCCGCGCTGATTACTGAATCACTATTCGAGAAAATACTATGTTAGCGGCAATTGCATTTGCTATTTTAATTGTGTATTCAATTATTCATCACATTTATTTAAAATTTCCAGAAAAATAAACATAAAACCAAGTTGTGGTCCTAAGAAATATACTAGTAGACCCACCAACTTACCATTATATATGAATGTTAGCACTTAGCAGTGTCAAGTGGTGCTTAATTTCTTTTTTTTCCACATTTTTCTCTTAGCTTTTGGTTATTTGTTTCTTATAAAACCAATGTCATCTTTTTTTTTTTGAAAAAAACCAATGTCATCTTGATATTTTGATTTTTCTTGTTTACGATAATAGTTTCAGTATCTCGCTAACCTAACGGACAATGCTAACATTTCTAGAATCTTCATAGAGGTCAGAATCATGGATATTCAGATTTGTAGATACTATAAGGCTTCTACTAACTATTGATATCAATATTTTCAGTGGAAAATAAATACATTTAACAATATTGCTTTCCAACTAGGGCAACCGTTTCTAGCAATGTGTAAATATTTTTACGTCAATTAGCCAACTATTCTTATTTATTGAAACGCAGTTGGCCTAAATATATGGATATCTGATGTTTTAATTTTTAGCTCGCATAATAACATAACCGGATATGTGTTAGTTGATTTTGCATTACAAATTTACGACTGTGAATCTTGATTTCTAATTATTTTTGTTGGCGCTATTTTTTCAATTTTTTTTATTTTCAGTTTATGTTTGAAAATCTCATTAGTGATTGGTCTCACAAATAATTATCTATAAATAAGAGGATAGGGAGGGAAACAAAGGATGTGGCTCTAAACCATTGGAGCAAAAGATTCATTTCAAAAGTTGCCCATTCGGAGCATCTTGGGATCACCGTCTGTTCGCTACTTCTCAAAGACTATTAACTGTTACTCACTTACTCTCTAAACAGTGCTTTATTCCATGTTTGTCTTTATAACCTCACATTTCTAATCACTAAGAAAACGTTTAAAGTGGCCATCATAATCACTGAATCCAACTTGAAGTAAGTAAACGAATCTGTGAATATAAACAATTTAGAATCTATTCAACTATTATTTGTCTGTACCAGTCTTAAATAAAAGTTCTTCACTCTATATATTGGGTGATATAGGATATCTATTTCTATATATAACGGTTCATTCTTATATAGGTTTTGATGCTTGAATTTCTTAATTATCATAAAATAAGCAAAACAAGTTCTTAAGGAGCTACACCTACACACAAGCTAAGCTTGAACCTTATTTAAATGGTCCTTAACTCCAAGAACCCTAGATTATTTCATTTTTAGTAGATGATGGTTTTCATAGCATCAACGTATTTAATTACAAGGTGGAATACCTTTTCATTTTGTTTTGGTTATATATGGAATCTTTTGTTTCACGGTAGTGGAAAGCATAAACATTTTTTAATAAATGAAAATGTTTAACTTTCTCTCAAAAACTAACTTGCTATTTAACCTCTCGCATTTGGATATCATCGTTCAAATTAGTTAATAAAACTTGTTGCCAAAAATATTTTGGACATATTTTCTTTTATAGTAGTATTGTAATTTCGTGTAAGAAAAGGGAAATGGTAAATGAAAGATTTTTTTTTTCGATTCTCCAACCAAAAGAAAATAATATACAAAAGAATAATAAAATAATCACATTTTTCTCTATATAATGAAGATCAGAAGAACAGAATGAACAATACAAAGAACCACAACACCAAAAAAAATCGTAAACCTCTGATATTTTTTTCTTCTTTTTGTCAATAGTGAACCAAATGGCTCACATTCACACTAATGGCAACATCTCTCCTTCTTTCCCGAACTCATGTAAGTTTGCTTTCAGTTCTGCTGCTCACAGATATAAGGAATCATACAGTATCATCAATTTACAAATACAACAGCGATTTAAATCCTCGTTCAACCCATCACACAAATCAATTTAATTATCGGTCAAACATTAACATATTCGGATTTGTACCTATCCACTTTCATTAACTTCTACTGATCATGATGTTCTTTATTATTACTTTTTTCTTTCTACGTAAACGATCTTGATAACATATAATATTTTTTTCTGGAAAATTACTGCAACAGGAAATGTGGATTATTTATAGACACTATTATTTAACTTAACTGTTATTAGACCTGTAAACATGGCCCCTGGGTATTATACTTTATAGATCTCCTTGTATAGAACCCTTTAACCAAAAAAAAAAGATCTCCTTGTATATAATTTAAGTTCCGGAGATCATATACATTAAAGCCTTCTTGTATACTATAATTTAGTTGCGGTATCAACCTCTTTTATTTGTTGTAGTATTTTGTTTTCACCTAAATTCAAAAAAATTATTTTGTTTCACTAGTTTTTCTTTTTGTTTGATTTTTTTTTTGTTTCACCAGTTTCTTTTTATAGGACTTTTGTCTTTAAAAAACTTGGTTTTCATCAGTTTAATCTTCGGACTTTTGTTACCAGTTTTCTACCGGCTTAAAATCTTACCATGTTTCTATCACCCACTTATATTTCAAAAATGAATCTAATATTCTTAGATGAAAAATATAATTTAGGTTGGGTATCCATTAATCATTTGAGAGGAATATATCACCTATTACCATAAATATTTTAGCTTTTGATGTGATAGAATTTTAAGTGTTCGATACACAAATATTGAAAACTGAGTTTCTACTTTCTAAATGATAATTTCTGATTTTCGGTTTGTTAGCTTGCTTATTACGTAATTGTTGTCGACGTTTTATAAGATTCCTTGGAGTTTTGCCCCTTAAAAACTATATTAGATTCCCTGGAGTTTAATAAAAATAATAATAGTAACTATCGACATGTCAATTTTCTTTTCTCTCAACGTGGAATAGCTAGGTAATACCTGATTTAAAAATATAATTACCTAATAAAAATCGACGACCCCTTTCAGCATAATTAATATATATGGTCATAAATCATAGTTCCGTGGGACACACTACTCTTGTGCATTAACATGTGAACAGCCAAATCGGACGGTGTAGGAAATACCACGCTTCACACGTAATGACGAACTAGATTCTCCAAACGGCCCAAACGCCCTTCACCTAATTTCCCGTATTTGAATTTTGGACCCCGCCATGATAAAGAAAGGTTTTCGGTTCAGTTGATCATAAACCGAAGGATAACCGGAAAGACGCTTTTCGAAATCCATATTCTTGATTGATTTTCTGATTTTGGGAGTCGTTTCTTGATTGATTTGCTGGTTGTGGATGGGTATCCTCAGATTCAGGGGAAGAGCGTGAAATCCAGAAGAATTACTGGAAAGAGCACTCTGTGGGTTTGAGCGTTGAGGCCATGATGCTTGATTCCAAAGCTGCTGACCTCGACAAAGAAGAACGACCTGAGGTTAGCATAGAGCTGTTATCTTTCTAATTCCGATGAATTTGAATCTCACTTTAGTTGATCAGAAAATATTAATGGAAATCAAAATCGATCCAAAAATTTGTGGATACATATATGTGTTCAAAACTACTTTATCCAAAAGATTTATATCTGGTAAGAATCAGTCCGAATAGACTTCAAGGAAAAAAATGATCAAAATAT
This sequence comes from Raphanus sativus, assembly GCF_000801105.2. Classification (NCBI taxonomy): domain Eukaryota; kingdom Viridiplantae; phylum Streptophyta; class Magnoliopsida; order Brassicales; family Brassicaceae; genus Raphanus; species Raphanus sativus. Next base: position 12,469,111 of record NC_079517.1, read on the forward strand.
AGCTTTTTAATTTATTTCATAAAAGATAGATTTTAAGGAGAAAAACGATCAAAATAAATTTTATTAAAAAGTAATTATATAATTATACCTATAGGCTAACTAATCTATACATATTTTCAAAATAAAAAGACTATTTTAATCATTTTTGAAACTATTTTATGGCAAAAACTTAAAATTGACTGTTTGAGAGAATTGTCCATGGAACTGAAGTTTAAAATAAGTTTAAAATGTTTGATTCAATTGTTTTTCTTTTTTCTGTTTTTCGAAAAAAAATTGATGGATTTTGAGTAGAAAAAAAAGAATTCAACATTTTAAAAATATTTTTATCAAGTATATAAGATTTAGAATCAAACCGATTCAAAACTAAGTATAACTAACCGGAACCAAGCATAAACTTTGACATGTTAGTTTCTTTGTTCTTTGCTCTTTTTGCCATTTGATGAAAGATTCTAAGGCTTAAATGTGTGTATGTACCAGATACTCTCGCTCCTTCCACCGATTGAAGGGGAAACTGTGCTTGAGTTTGGCGCTGGCATTGGTCGTTTCACTAGTGAGTTAGCTCAGAAGGCCGGCCAGGTCATTGCCGTTGATTTCATTGAAAGTGTTATCAAAAAGGTTTAGTTCACTGTCATGCTTGTTTCTTTCTAGCTACTTACAGTTCCCTCATGAAAGTCTTCTCTGCAGAATAAAAACATTAATGGGCACTACAAGAACGTTAAATTTATGTGCGCTGATGTCACATCCCCGGATATGAAATTTTCAGACGAGTCTGTGGATCTGATCTTCTCTAATTGGCTGCTCATGTATCTCTCTGATAAGGAGGTAACCACTTAACTGATAACTTATTACTGCGGGAACCACTTTAGAACAGTACACACTTGCTAATATTTCTTTGCCTTCCTAATTACAAATCTAAATCACAAAGCATATGAGTTTGACTCAGCAGCCTGACATGTGCTAAAGACGGAAAAAATATCTATTAGATAATAAACTATTGAGTTCCAAAAAAAAAAAAAGATAATAAACTATTGGTTCTAAGAAATTTCTGGCACCAAATTAAATATCATAAGACTAATAATATTTCTCAATAGTCTTAATTTCCGTAGTAATATATTCCACCAAGAATGTTTTACAACATAACGAAGGTAGTCAATCAATATAGATTGACCACCTGTCCATATTAAACTTCGCTGTATCAAGAGTGGTTGAAGACAAAGCTAATGTTCTTTTTCTTTTATTCAATTTGAAGGTTGAAGATTTGGCGAAAAAGATGTTACAATGGACTAAGGTTGGCGGGTATATTTTCTTTAGGGAGTCTTGCTTTCATCAGTCTGGTGACAACAAGCGGAAGTACAACCCAACACACTACCGTGAACCCAAGTTTTACACAAAGGTGTGCTATATATATCTGTCTGTTCTTCCCTTTTCTAGAGAATATAAATTCTGAATCCTGCTGCATAAATTCTTTTCCAGCTTTTCAAAGAATGTCACATGAATGACGATCTTGGGAACTCGTACGAATTCTCTTTGGTTAGCTGTAAATGTGTTGGAGCTTATGTGAGAAACAAAAAGAACCAGAACCAGGTAATTAATTAAGATTCTTCATATTATTTATTAAGCCACCCTTTTGCTGGAATGGGATTCATATATTAATTATACTTTTCACAAATTTCAGATCTGCTGGCTTTGGCAGAAGAAAGTCAGTTCGGATAATGACAGAGGATTCCAACGCTTCTTGGACAATGTCCAGTATAAGTCTAGTGGTATCTTACGCTATGAGCGTGTCTTTGGACAGGGGTTTGTAAGCACAGGGGGACTTGGTATACTCCTTAGACATCAAGTTTGTATAACTTTGCAGTGTTGATGAACTTAATGCCTAGCCAAACAACATTTGTATAACTGAAGCTATCTATCTACTTGTCCATTTTTACTATAATGGGAAAGTGAAGCTATCTTTCCTTCCTTCTTATTATACAATGTTTCTTTTTGTTTTGACCTTTGATATAGAGACGACAAAGGAGTTTGTGGCCAAGCTGGATCTGAAGCCAGGCCAGAAAGTTCTAGATGTTGGATGCGGAATAGGAGGAGGGGACTTCTACATGGCTGAGAACTTTGACGTGGATGTTGTAGGCATTGATCTATCTGTAAACATGATCTCTTTTGCCCTCGAACACGCCATAGGACTCAAATGCTCCGTGGAATTCGAAGTAGCTGATTGCACCAAGAAGGAGTATCCTGATAACACCTTTGATGTTATTTACAGCAGAGACACCATTCTGCATATCCAAGTATATGCTTCCCCATTGTTTTAGCTAAATTTCAGGATAATCGCTTTCTTGTTTTATTTCCATTTTGTAAATGATGGTCTTTACTCTTAGGACAAGCCAGCACTGTTCAGAACATTCTACAAATGGTTGAAGCCTGGAGGGAAAGTTCTCATTACTGATTACTGCAGAAGCCCCAAAACACCATCTCAAGATTTTGCAAACTACATCAAGCAACGAGGCTATGATCTTCATGCTGTACAAACATACGGTCAGGTATACATAGATAGATCCTTTTTCCTCTCTTCCACTTAAAAGAACCAAAAAAAATCGACTAAACCTTTACTTGGGTCAAATAGATGCTGAAAGATGCTGGATTCGATGAGGTAATCGCAGAGGATAGAACCGATCAGGTAAGAAACGATTCTCTACATAACCTTCTTCTGAAAATGACCCACATGCTTAAAAACCAAAGTACTTGCCATCTATTAATTTTTCTGTTTGATTTATTAGTTCATGAAAGTCCTGAAACGTGAACTGGACGCAGTGGAGAAGGAGAAGGATGAATTCATCAGTGACTTCTCTAAGGAGGACTACGAGGATATCGTAGGTGGGTGGAACTCAAAGCTACTCAGGAGCTCAAGTGGTGAACAGAAGTGGGGCTTGTTCATCGCCAAGAAAAACTGATTGTATGGCGTGCTTAAAAATTTAAAACAAAACATAAATAAATTTGGTTATGTAAGATACATCAAAACCAAGTTCCATCTTATCATCTCTTCAAGCTATATATGTTTCTGCTTTTCTTTAATCATATATGTATCATGTATGTATATAGTTTGGTGTTTAGTGTTGTGTTATTTGATATCTGATCTGATCGATCAAGTTTTAAGCAGAAAAATGTTGATGTGTTTTGAATATGATGTGACCCGGTAGCTTTAGTCAGCTGGAAATCCTGTCCAAAAGGATTTTAGGATGCAAAATATTGTCATATATCTTATGTTCTTTTGGTCCTACTGATTTATACTTTGAAATATGAAATCGCCTCTAATAATAAAATATCTCTAATTTGGTGAAAGACGTTGAATTTTTGTGTGGTTTGCTTTATCACTGTATTATATGTTTTCTGTATTATTTCCTCACATCCGTTAAAAGAAAAGCTCGGACTCTTTATTATTGGACGGAAACAGAAACAGTGATACAAAGTGATATAGTAATTCACTTGGAGTTACTACCAAGTATCTCCTGTTACGATACGAAAAAACAACACACGTACGAGTCACGATTATCTTAAGTCTTAGAGAAGGCCAGGATCTCGACTTCAAATCTGATGACATCGTTGACGAGGAAACCTTTGGACGTATCTTTGATATCTGCAAGAGGTATAAGTTTGTCGACACCCCATCCATTTTCTTGTGCATTGGGCCATCCCTCCACTTTAGGAACACATCAAAACATAATTTAATATCTTTCAAATAAGCCTAATCAGTTTTTCATTTATTATTGGTACTGACCTTGTTTCTCTACATTATTGGATGGGGTCTGGTTAATAACTCTAAACTTGGCTTTCACGTAACCCTTTTGGTTTGACGCACTCAACAAATAGAGTGACAACGAATTACCCGTTGCAGATCCAACTCCATTTGGATACACTTTCAATATCCTACACAAACATCACATAAGTTATTACATACTGTATATATAATACATCACATAAGTTACTACATAGTGTATATATATGTGTGTATATTTATATATGTGAAGATAGTCACCAGTTTCTTCCACCGGAAGAAAACGTATCAGAAGTGTAAGAGACATGATCGCCGACAGAGAATTTGATGATTCTCCAATCGAGAACAGGATCACGAATGTTTTGCTCATAAGAGACATCTTCCCATGCAGAGGGTTTAGAAACCACAATGTCAACGCCAAACACACTTTGTCCGCCGTTGAAAATGAATCCATATGCCGGATTTTGGTAATACCCAATCTCAAGAAAGGTTAGCATTCCATATTGTTGTTTAAACAAATGAAATCTCTGCGCCTCCGTCGCTGCAAACCGATCAAAACTAGTTAAGAAACCACAAAGATTAGAAGGTACACAAATGTATCACCCTCTCTCTAGGTTAAGTAGTACCATGGAGCTCATGGTACGTGTCTGTAGTGCTTTTATAGGTGAGGAATTTGATCCATGCATACACTTCGTTATGAGTGGTGATGAGGCTTGAGTTATCGATTTTTACGTAAAGCGAAACGTATCCACCCGAGCCCTCTGGCTTGTTCGCGTTTGGGTAGATGAGGAACGTCCTTATAACATATTAAGCAGAACGGATCAAGTTAAATATAGTTAAAACATATACAAACTAGATTTTAGATTTTGACGAGAACTATAGCAATGCGTTAAATGAACTTGACACAACTTTTTCAAGGGAGCTAAAATTGTGCGAAAGGCTTTTTTTTTTGAATAACCCGGTGTATCCTGGCATCCATCTAAGTGGATCCAGACTAGCGGCGAGTGCCCGCATCAGCCTACGTTATCGGCCAGAGTACGCCTTAGTCACCGGATGATGGGGGAGCCCAGATTTTAAATTTAACCCCCATGGCCAGCGGGATTCGAACCCAGGTCTGTATTGGGGCCGAAGCTTTCTCAAGACCACTAGGCCGTCTTCGCTTGATTTAATTTTTTTTAATTCTTAAGGACTCTAAATTGGAGAACACCATTGATATTCTATTTTGATTAGAGTCCTTAACTAAAAAAAAATTAGTTTAATAATCCTAAAAACTCCAATGGTGCAAAAGGCACAAAATCAGTATCATACACATTTGATCATATTACATGTTTTAAAATTTAACTTTTTTAATTCCTAAGGACTTTAAATTGGAAAACACCATTGACATTCTATTTTGATTAGAGTCTTTAACTATTAAAAAAAATTAGTTTAATAATTATAAAGACTCCAATGATGGTAACACCATTGGAGATGCTCTAAAGATACCTGCATCGGTTGAAAAAAAACTAAGTCTCTCATAAATTAATATTAAATCATAACTACTATAAATACGGTAGCTGTAGAATTAGTTTCTTTAGCTTCTACTATAAATACGATAGCTGTAGAATTAGTTTCTTTAGCTTTTTGATAAATCTCTTCTACCAGGTATTTTTCTTCTCTCTTTCCTTTTTTTGTTTTCTCTTTTTCTTTTTATTCCTTAATTTCTAAAAAAACTCATCAAGAGACCATCAATGCTGATGACCTAAACAATATATATCTATGTACTAATATTAGTATTTAATTGTAGGATAATTAGTTTTTGATAATCTATACTAATAAAAGAGACTATTTGAGTTTCCAGAAAACATCCACATTAGCATAGAATCCTTCTTAAAAAAAAGATGTGTGGCATTACTATAAAAAATAAATAATAAATAAATATACAATATAAAAATAATAATTAAACATACGATATAATAAACATAATTACATTACATATCTATCGTAATATTATTATTTGGTATAAAAGTAAAAAAATTGAATAAGTAAATATACAATTTAGAAATGAAAAAAACTAAATTAAATTTCTATCTGAGAAATGTATGGTAAAATAAATAATAAGTAAATTAAAAATATAAGAAATATAAATAAATATTAAATTAATAAAATGGAATATTTGAGGTTTCAGCAAGCGTCCACATCAACATAAAATCCTTCTTCGAAAAGAAAACATATGGCATTACTACGAAAAAATATAAAATATAATAAATAGAAAAGTTACATCAAACATCTTATGAAATATTATCATTTGATATAGAAAACAAAAATTAAAATAAGTAAATATACAATATAAGAAAAAATAAACAATAAGTAATTGTACAATTACAAAATTAAAAAAACTAAATCAAACATCTATCTGAAAAATTTATAGTAAAATAAATAATTTAAATATTACATTGAAAATATAACGTAATATTATATAAGAAAAACTAAACAATAAGTAAATATATAATATAAGAAATTGAAATATTACATTGAACATCTAACGTAATATTATCATTTGATATAAAAGCAAAAACTTAGAATAAGTAAATATACATTATAAAAATATAAACAATAAATAAATATACAATATCAGAAATGAAAAAAAACTAAACTAAACATCTCTCTGAAAAGTGTATAGGAAAATAAATAATAATTAAATATAGAATATAAGAAAAAAAATTAAATTAAACATCTATCGTAAGATTAGAATAAATAATAAATAATAAGTAAATATACAATACAAGAAACAGAAATATTACATTAAACATCTATAGTAATATTAGAATAAGTAAATATACAATATAAGAACAAATAAATAATAAGTAAATATGCTATATAAGAAATAAAATATTACATTAAACATATATCGTAATTTTATTATTTGATATAAAAGCTAAAAATATATAATAAGTAAATATACAAAGTGGGAAAAATAAACAATAAATAATATATAATATAAATATAAAAAATAAATTAAAAATCTATCTGAAAAATGTATAGTAAAATAAATAATAAGAAAATATACAATATAAAAAATAAATTATTTACGTGGAGAACTATTAAGTAGAAGTGTAAAAAACATTCTATTACAAACAATAAATATAAAGCATTCATATATTCACAAAAACATACAATTCAGAATACAACGTTCAAAAGAATAGTTATATAATTAACATTTGAAAATCAAAATAGTTCTCCACGTAAAAAATTATAAGTAAATAATTTCATGTAATATACAATACATGAAATTATATATGTTTTGATATATGTTACTCATTGTTCTATTATTTTCTAAATATGTGTAAATATAATATATACATAATTAGATACGTTTTGCTATATTTTACTCATTGTGCCATTATTTTCTATTTCTAAAAATAAATGGTTAAACACCAATATTTAACAACAACAAAATTCATATATCGCAAAAAATGCTCACATCAATATTACAATACTATAATTTTAACCTAAAAATATGAAAACATTCTATTACAAACAATAAATATAAAGCATTCATATATTCACAAAAACATACAATTCAGAATACAACGTTCAAAAGAATAGTTATATAATTAACATTTGAAAATCAAAATAGTTCTCCACGTAGCATGAATTAGCCCCTAGTGTTTAGAAATTTGGTCGAATTTTTCATAAAATTAATAATCCTACAATTAAATATTAATATTAATATGTACATACACATATACCTATTTTTAAAACCCCAATTGTAGATATCCCATTGAAGATGCCCAGAGAGCACTTCTACTTATATGTTCTACATATACATACACATATTCTGATCCGAGAGACGTCTTGAAACCTGTTGTGAAGCGAAACAAGGACATTGCGTTCTTTGAGAGAATGTGAATTGGAACATCCTGAGTTGTGATATGTGAAAATGTCTAAGAAAATTGATTTGGCTACCTATGTCACTAAAGTACGTTTATCTTTTCCACCACACACATGTTTTAGAACGCCAGAGTTAATCATGTTTGGGTTGGAGTAATGAAAGGATAAATGATCTATCAGGAAGCGATTCACGTTATCTATCTTATTAAAGCTGAAGTACAATTTCGGTGTATTTGGATACTTGGATAAGAGTTTTTAAAAAATTTGGTGTGTTTGGAAACATGGATTGTAGTCTTTTAAAAAAAAAAAATTTTGTTTGGAAACAAAGATAGTAGTATTAAACAGAAAAATTAATGGACTTAAGTTATTAAGTCCATTATAAAAGATTGTTGTCAATATATATAAGAAAAATACAATACAAAACCCAATTTGAAATACCAACTCAAATTATGGTTTTTATATTTCATATTAAGTTTTTAAAATATAATATATGTAATTATTTATATGATGATACGTATTAAATACTATTAATTATATGATTACTTATATGATGGTACATATAAAATACGATTAATTATATGATGAAATTATACGATATATAATAATGACTAAGGATGAGTTTTCAGACATCCATACGGGTTTGGTTCTGATCGGTTTGCGTTTCGGGTTTTCGGGGTCAAAGATTTCAGTCCTATTAGGATGTTTCTAAATTTTTGTTTGAGTTTGTTTCGGATCTTTGCGGGTTTGGTTTGAGTTTGGATAACCTATTTAAATTATTTTTAAAGTTTTAAATCACTATATATTTTAAATTTCTCAAAATCTATAAATAAAGTAATATATTACCTATAAATTTAAATAACATCTGTCAGAATACCTGAACTTAACATATCAATTGGTTTGATTTAAAATTTTGGATACGGAATCAATAATTATTTTAAGTATTTTTGGTGATTTGAGTATACTTTAACTATTTCAGATATTTGTTTTTGACTATCTATATATATATTTTCAAGTATTTTAAACCAATTTAAAAGTATCATTCTTGATGTTTTATATACGTTAAATATAAAAATAATTAATATATAAGTATATAAATCTATTTTTAGATAAATTCAGGTACACGAATACTTCGGTTCGGATCTAATTCGGTTCTCTAACTAACAAAATTTTGAATAATTCGAATATTTAATCAATTTATGTTCAGGTTTGGTACTATATTTACGGATTGGTATCAGTTCTGTTCCTCGGATTCATTTTGCCAAACCCTAATAATTACATGAAAAACAAATATCATCATATTTTAAAAATATACATCCGCAGAGGTGCAGAGCTCAAAGTCTATAATCATTTATTTTAACAACAAAATATGTTGATTAAAGAGCGAATAAAACAAAACTAAAGAAATACATAGTTTATCAGAGACTCTATGTGTCGAATTTATTATAAAGAAAATTTTATTAAAATAAATAAATTCAATAATTACAAACAAATAATATATTTTACAAAATTGAAAAATAATACCCGCGCTTTCGAAGCGCGGGTCAAAATCTAGTAATGCAATTAAGGACAAAACACGAGGAAATGCCATGTAGTGATTGAAATGTCAGTAAACAATGATTTCAAACCTTTATAAAATTAATAGACCGATTGTGGATAGAATGGGACCACAGAACCGAGTAAACGAGCATGGGTGGTCCATTACCGTGGACGGTCTAGACGTTACAGATTTGTTTTTATTGGTTGCTATATTGTATAATTCACCTCAAGTCTAAATAATTCTTAATGTTAAAAAATAGCATGTTAAAAAATAGCATGTGTTAAAATGTCACACATGGGATGATTCTATCTACACTAATATATATAATATTGAGGAGGTGGACTTGTGAACTTATAATTTATAAACGAGAACCAACGTGTACGTACCAATTGTATCCACCGGCTGAGAAAGGACGTGACTCGTACTTGTCACCGTTTTCTTTGACCAGGTTCGCCATAGTGGCAAAAGATTCGAACTTCACACAGTACGAAAGTGGAGGACGAGTTCTCGTTTCTTCCCTTACTGTTGTCGAGAGCGTGTGGTGATTCCGAGCAGGAACAGAGACAGAGCTCTTCAAGTCACATGGAAGTACCCCTAATTTCTCCATGTCAAACAATCTTTCTTCTATTACTGCTCCTGTCTCCGTTAGGTTTTGAAGGTTATAATAAGGTTTTGCAAATCTTACTACTCCTACAACAAAAACAAGACAGAAGAAGCAGTAGACAAATACAGATCCATAGTTGGTATTTTTCTTCTTTTCCTCGGTATACATTTTTCTTTTCCTTTTCAAGTGTATCTCTAACGGTTTATGTGTTGTGTATATATAGAGTCATAGACATTGAGTTATTGTAGTTATCCATCAATATATGTCACGAATTAACACGTTTATAGTATTTTATTGCCAAATACTAGCAAATCGTGTAAGATAGTGACACTTGTGTATTCACGAGTTGTTGGACCGTACTCTCCTATTTTCTTTTCTTTTAGATCCACTTTTAGATGCGGTTTCCGCGCTGGCACATATTCATATGATAATATTAACACCAAAAATAACGTTCTTACAACCCAAGTTAAACAACCAAAAGAGTCAACTATGATCAGTGCAACATATTTGCTTACTAATCAATACCAAAATGTTGAGACCACAAATTATTAGGGATATTACATCCCACATCGGGAATTCTAAGGGACATCAAGTAATATATAAAGGGTTAGGGCCAATCCACTAATTGCCAATTGGTTTTAAGTTGGAAGCCCATAATTAACCCGAATCTAACATGGTATCAGAGCGACAAGATCCAAGACAAAGACACAAATAGGAGACCCACTCTATACATACGAATGGAATATATTTTCACATGTGACCCTTTTGAGCAACGAAGACACAAAGAAAAGATAACAGACTAAGAAGAAACGGGAGCTCTGTCCACCTCAAACAAGAAATGAAGCCAACTACACGAGACCCTCTCGCCACATAAATATATATCCAACTGTGACCCTCTGAGCAATGAAGTTGGCAAGACGATTAGAGGAAACAGACTCAAGAAACATTTTCCATTCGGGAAATGAACATTTAAAGCATTTTCAACGCAAATATCTCACAAAATATATTTGCATTAGAAAAATTATAACCAGAAACGTTTCTCATTTTGAAAAAATTTGTTAACCAGAAACATTTCTCATTTGAGATTGCTTTTAGTACAAGCAAATGAAATCAGTTTTGTGTTCAGGTGTATACGTGCAGTATTTTTCCAAAATATATTTATAATCTCACTCAGATTACATAGAATTATTAGATGTGTTAGTTTCTTAAAAATGTATTGATCATCTTGATCATACAAAATTTAAGATTTTGGTTTAGTTATTTGAATATCAAGCTGCTTCTGAAGAAAACAACATAGCCAAAACAAAATCATATCACTAAATAGATTTTTTTTGGTCTAGTTACTTTTGAACCATCATCTTAGTTAATATGGTAATCCTACTTTGACACGAGGTAAGATATCTAGTTCATTTTTTCTGTCCAGCTCATCTTCCTATTTGGTTACATTTCTTTGTATAACTGGGACTTAAATTGTATGTTTGTTGCTCTGATAAAACAAAACTAGGAGTCACTGGTGATGATGAATCATAAATAATTAATAATTAATAAGGTCATTACCCTGAGTATATTCAAATACATATATAAGAGAATTTGTTTCAGAGAAAAAGTTGCCGCAAAATGACGACTCTAATTGGTAATCATCGTTTAATCGCAGAATCATGAAAAAAATAGTTAAATTGTTGAAAAAATTAATTAAGCCGTGTCAAATTTTAAAATCTGTAGAATGATTGGTAAATAGATCAAAATACTTTATATGATATTCACTTTGTTATAAATTCACTTTATTATAAGAAAAAAACAAATATCAATAATTAAACTAATTGTTACGAAAAAAAACTAAAATTCATTAAAAGTACTTTAGTTCTTATTATAAATATTTAGCTTATCTTTCAATATGTTTTAATAATAGGTTGACATTTTTATAGTAATATAAAATAAATTAATTAAAAGAATTTGATCGACACACTATTGGTCATGAGGCTTGAGTTATCAGATATGGATCTTAGCTTAACGGAAATGCATCCATTCACGTTTTATTGTTTGTTTCCATTCAAGTAAAGTACGACCGATTTTAGAGCATTGCAAGATCATTTAAAAAAAATTAAAACAAGAATACTAGTTAGAACAAAGTTATATTACCTTCTTAGTAGAATAAAGTGTATATAGCCTTCTTAGTAGTTAAAACTTAAAACAAAGACCTAAATAAGTTTAGTTTTGTAAGATACATCAAAACCCAGTTCACTTCTATTATCTCTTCAAGCTACACATTAGGCCTGGGCATCCGGGTCTTCGGGTCGGGTTTTGTCGGGTCCGGGTCTTTCGGGTCCTCGGAATTTAGACCCATATGGGTATTTATAATTTTTGGGTCGGTTCCGGGTCGGGTCTTGTCGGGTCCGGGTCGGTTTGGATCTAGAATTTCAGTACCCGTAAAACACCTATAATATTCGGGTATTGTTCGGATCCGGGTCGGTTCGGGTATATAAAACTCGAAATACCCAAACTGGACCCGAAAACTCAAAAAGTACCCAAAAAATCGTAAAAGTACCTGAATATTTACTTAAAATCAGATCTGAAAACTCAAAAAATATCTTAATACCCAAATTATATTTTCTGAAAATCTAAAATTACACTCGAAATTTGAAATTTTACCCGAAAATACGAACCTAAAACTTAAAAAAAGATTAGAAATACCAAAAATATACCCAATCACCCAAATATACCTAATATATAAAATAAATCTCGGGTATTTCGGATACCCGATCGGGACTCGGTTCGGGTCCGGGTCTTACCCGAGACCCGCGGATCCAAAATAAAAAAACCCATATGAGTACTTATAATTTTTCGGGTCGGTTACGGGTCGGGTATTTTCGGGTCGGTTCCGGGTCGGGTCCTCGGGTCCGGGTAAAATGCCCAGGCCTACTACACATGTTGCGTTCTCCCTATCACTATGAGCTTTTCTTTAATCATTTATATATCAAAGCCTACCAGTTTTGTATTTAATGTGATATTTTGATATATGGTTGATCAAGTTTGACACAAAAAAAAACTCGGACTCTTTATTATTGCACTGAAACATAAACAGAGTGACTCAGTAACTGGCCACCCGTGATAGTAATTCACTTGGCCACCCGTGGAACTATCCCCGTTGGATTATTATAGGAAAAACAACACACGTACAAGTGATAATTTTGGGATTATCGTAATGCCTAGTTAGAGATGGATTTGGTTCTAGAGAAGGCCAAAATCTCTACTTCAAATTTGATGATATTGTTGACGAGGTAACCTTTGTCCGGGTCTTCGAGATCTGCAAGAGGTATAAGGCTGTCGACACCCCATCCGTTTTCTTGTGCATTTGGCCATCCCTCCACTGCAGGGACAAATCAATACTTAAGTTAACATCTTTCAAATAAGACATAAGTTTTTTTTTTTTTTCGTCACTAACCTTGTTTCTCCACATTGTTGGATCCTTTCTGGTCAATAACTCTTAACTTGGCTTTCACGTAACCATTTTCGTTTGACGCACTCAACAAGTAGAGTGACAAGGAACTACCCGTTGCAGACCCGACTCCATTTGGATAAACTTTCAATACCCTACACATACATCCCATAAGTTCATACATACTTTATTTATTTATTTTTTGTGTGCCCGGTTCATACATACTTTATATATACACATTTATATATGTATATGTAAATACATATGTGGAGTGACTCACCAGTTTCTTCCTCCGGAAGAAAACGTATCAGAAGTGTAAGAGACATGATCGTGGATAGAGAAGTCGGTGATTGTCCAATCGTGAACAGGGTCACGAATGTTTTGCTCATAAGAAGCATCTTCCCATGCAGATGGTTTAGAAACCACAATGTCAACGCCAAACACACACTGTTCGCCATTGAAAATGAATCCATGTACCGGATTTTGGTAATACCCGATCTCAAGAAAGGTTAGCATTCCATACTGTTGTTTAAACAAATGAAATCTCTGCGCCTCAGTCGCTGCAAACCCATCAAATTAGCTATTTAGTCTGAAGAATTACTACAAGTATGCCTCCATCTCTCTAGAGTCAAGATCAGTTAGTACCATGGAGCTCATGGTACGTGTCTGTAGTGCTTTTGTAGGTGAGGAATTTGATCCACGCATAGACTTCGTTTTGAGTGGTGATGAGGCTTGAGTTATCGATTTTTACGTAAAGCGAAACGTATCCACCCGAGCCCACTGGCTTGTCCACATTTGGGTAGATTAGGAACGTCCTTATAAAATATTATGAAAATGGTCAAATTATCGATACTATTAATTCTTCAACATGTCCAATTGATATGGGTTAGGTCCAATTTAAAAAAATGGCATCCAAATATAACTAACTAAAATAACCGTATAATAATAATAAGAAAACTGTCAAACTTAATATATAGTCAACCTCCATAACCACTAAGGCACTAAGTCCTATTTTTAAGGGCTACAAATATTGCAACATAAATGTACGAATATATATATTTTTGTTTCATTTTCCTTACTCTTTTACTTCACCTATTAATTATCCTATATCTAATTCCAAAATCATAGTATTTATTTAACAACCAAAAATATTCAGGAATCAAAATATAACCGCCTTCTACATATACAATATGGACTAATATACTGTATTTATGTATTTTTTCCTTACTCCTATTTTATAAAAAAAAATGGATATGTATGTATACGGGTAGGTTTTCTATGGAAGGCTCTTGTGCTTGAACTAAATTTTACAAAATATTAATAACTTTTTAAGTATTTAAATGTTTATTGTAAATAATAAAATTAAATTTTAAATCTAAAATAATCTAAAAGTAAAACATAAAATTATAATTGATAATTGATAACAAAAATAAACTAATATCAAATCACAACAATTAGATTTGTTAATAGATTCATAATCCACAAGATCATATATATATATATATTTTATATAAAAACCAAAAAATCTAATTTCCTAATTAGAATACAAACATATTCTAATAATATAATTAAAAATCCAAATAGTTAATAATTAAAAATTACGTATTGGTTTAACCAGTGGTTCAACTGGTAACCGAGTTTTGAGTTTTAGCGGATTTCCATGGGTTTTACTGGGTTTCCGTGGGTTTTACCGGGTTTCGTGGGTTTTACCAGATTATTAAACAATGATGTTTTTCCTAAAACTCAAACAGAATTACATACCAGATCCATGGGTTTGCCGGTTTAATCGCGAATCCGGATCGGTTTCAAAATATTGTGTACAAGTGTATAGTTATATAACATCACAAATTCAATATAATTATCAAAACTTTTAACTAATAATTTTTTAAATATAGTAAATATGATTACAAATAAAACACAAATAAAAAATTAAAAACAAAAAATATACCCGGGCGGGTCAGAATCTAGTATACAGTTAAAGCTTAAAACATATTCAATTAGATTGTAATGAGATATACAGAAATGTGTTAAAATGTCACACATCTAACTGTGAGACGAAGACGATTCTCAACTTATAAACCACAACCAACTTGTACGTACCAATTGTATCCACCAGCTGAGAAAGGACGTGACTCGTACTTGTCACCGTTGCCTTTGACCAGGTTCGACATAGTGGCAAAAGATTCGAACTTCACAAAGTAGGAGAGTGGAGGACGAGTTCTCGTCTCTTCCCTTACTGTTGTCGAGAGCTTGTGGTGATTCCTGAAGATAAACGGAAGCATTCCTGATTTATCCACGTCCAACAATCCTTCTTCCATTACTGCTTCTGTCTCCATTAGGTTTTGTAGGTTGTAATAAGGTTTTGCAAATCTTACTACTCCCACAACCAAAACAAGACAGAAGAAGCAGTAGACAAGTATTGATCCATAGTTGGTGTTTTTCTTCTTTTCCTCGGTAAACATTTTTTTTTCTTTTTTCGAGTGTATTTGTAAAGGTTTATGTGTTTGTGTATATATAGACTTGAATGATTGTACTTACTTCATTAATATATGTCACGAATTCACACGTTTCTAGTATTTTATTCCCACATACTATCAAAACGTGTAAGATAGTGACACTTGTGTATTTACGAGTTGTTGGGGCGTACTCTCCTATTTTATTTGGTTTTTCAGTGTTGGATCCACTTTTAGATGCGAGTTTGGCGGTGACACGTATTCATTTATATACGACCGAGATTTATTATTACTAGCTAAGAGCAACCTCGAGGAGGTTGCTATGTAAACAGTCAAAATTAGGACGTTCCTGAATCCTAATCTAACCCAATATTATGCAAAACCGGTCAAATTATATAACTAATAATTACGATAATTAGAAACACGAGAAAACGTAACTAATCGTGTCATTCTTCTAATTGTCTGACGTTGGCAATCAAACTCATCAATTTTGACATAGAAAAGCACCAACTTTTCATTATTAAACAGATACAACAAAACAGTGAACCATATTGAAAGTAATTCACTTGGTCACTGCGGAATTATTACATAGTGGAGATATTCGGTTTAAACGGAAAAAGAGTGATTGTGGAATCATCTTAAACCCTAGAAAGAGTCAACTTTAGAGAAGGACAAGATCTGAGCCTCGAATTTGATTATGTCGTTGAAAATGAAACCTTTAGCTGGGTTTTTGATATCTTGGAGTGGTATAAACTTCTCAAAACCCCATCCGTTCTCAGTTGAATTGGGCCATCCTTCCACTATTTAAATACGAACAAATCAAAAGTTATTATTTAACCTTTTTTCTCAAATCCCCTAGTCTATATTTGAGAATTGATTTTGACATGTGTCATCATCATATCATATTAAAGTCTATATTTGAGAAGTGATTTTGACATGTGTCATCACCATATTAATTTTGAAAAAAAAATTATGACATGGCACACTAACATTGATGACATGGCTTGAAGTAAATTATGACATGGATATTTACATTTAGTGTTGATTTATATTTAAAATAATTTTTTAAAATATGGTAATAACTTATAGATCATTATGACATATTTACATTTAATATTGATTTATATTTAAGATAAGTTTTCTAAATATAGTAAATAATAAATTAAATAGAAATATAATAATAATTAAAATTTCGAAATATTATTTAGCTATATTTTTATAATTTTAATTACAAAACAATTCTTCAAAATACTATGCATTTTTTTAAGAATAATTTTTAAATAGTAACATGGACATTTACATTTATTATTTATTTGTATTTTTAGTAAGTTTATAAAATATGGTAATAACTCATAGATCATCATTAATATAGCAATAAATAATATGATGTTATAAATATAAATATAATATTATTTTGGAATTTTCAAAATTTAATTCTATTTTATAATTATTATTACTAAAACAGTTTTTCAAAATTATACAGTTTTTAAATGTAATTTTCTAATCCAATACTATTAGTTTTTTAATATCCATAAATTTTAGAAAATTATTTAGTTTTATGTTTTGATAATTATACACTTAACAAAATTTTCTCTTACAATTACAAAATTTGATTTAATATATTTTAACAAAAAGATATAAATTAAAGAATATTTCAAAATTGTAATTTATATATATATATATATATATATATATACATATATATTACTAAATATACATTGAATAAAAAATATTTTCTGCACATTGTGCAGGAAAACACCTAGTAAACCTCTAAATAATAAGTACAAGAGGAATGAAACTATGTAAGGAGACAACAAAGCGAGATACTAACCCTGTTTCTCCTCATGTTGGGATCGGATCTGGTCAATAACTCTCAACTTGGCTTTCACGTAACCTCTTTCATTTGATGCACTCAACAAAAAAAGTGATAACGAATTGCCCGTTCCAGTCCCAACTCCGTTAAGATACACTTTAAATGCCCTATATATATGATAACAAACCCATCACATACTATATAATATATCTCTATATATTTAGAATATTTAATTATAGTGAGGAAGTGACCAGTCTCTTCCTCCGGAAGAAAACGGAGGAGAAGTGTAAAAGCGAGCAGAACGTGTAGAGACGTTGGTGATCCTCCAATTGATAAGAGGGTCAGGAATGTTTTCTTCGTAAGAGAAGACTTCCCAATTCTCAAAAGGATTAGTAACGAGGATGTCAACGCCAAACACACTTTGTCCCCCGTTGAAAATGAATCCAGAGTTCACATCCCTGTAGTACCCAATCTCAAGAAACCTTGACTGTCCCCATTCTTGTTTAAACAAATGAAATCGCTGCACATCAGTCTCTGAAAACCGATCAAATTAATCATTAGACTGAAGCAAACACAAAAGAACAAGAAAATCTTTCTATAGATTCATTAGTACCCTGGAGATAATGGTACTTGTCTATAGTGGCTTTGTAGGTGAGGAATGTGATCTCTGCATACACATTTCTTGGATTGTCGATGAGGGTTGAGTTATCGATTCTTACGTACATCGAAACGAATCCACCCGAGCCCTGTGGTTTATTCTCGTTCGGGTAGATTATTAACGTCCTTGTAACATTTTAAGCAAAAATAAGGTCAAATTTAATATAGTCAAAACATTTACAAATCAGAATCTTAATGACTCAACACCAAAAATGTATAAGATGTACGTACCAGTTGTAACCACCGACGGTGAAAGGACGTGACTCGTACTTGTCACCGTTTTGTTTGACCAGGTTCGCCAGAGTGGCAAAATTCTGGAACTTCACGCAGTACGAAGATGGAGGACGAGTTCTATCCTCTCGCCTTATTAGACCCGTTAGCTTCTCGTGGTTTCGAGCAGCAACAGAGGCAGGTTTCCGGTAGGAACATGGAAGCATCTCTGAGTTCTCCACGTCCATGAATCCTTCTTCTACTACAAGTGCTGCCGTCCCCATGACGTTCTGAAGGTTGTTGTAGTAAGGTTTTGCCAATCTTGCGACTTCCGCAACGAGTACGAAACAGACGAAGCAGTACAAAAGGATTGATCCATAATTTGGTTTTCTCTTTTCCTCTGAAGACATTTTTTCTTTTCTAGTATGCATGTCTCTAACGTTTCTTGTTCTGTGCATATTTATAGACAATGCAGAAGCTGCTCTAAAATTTTGAGGCCGTAAATAATTTGTCCCTCTTTTTTGTTTCATAATATTTAGTTTTTTTTTTGAGAAATAATATTATTTTTTTAGAAAAAAATATTACTTTTTTGTTTCACAATATTGGTCGTTTTAACTAAAAATTAAAAAAACTAAGAAATCTATTACTCTTAAAAATATAGTTTGATATATAAAAAATTGTACAGTTTAATTGGTCGCACAATTTACAATAACTATAAAAATTATATAAATATGTGAAAACAACAACAACAAAATCATTACATTATGAAAAGAAGTGTACAATTTTTATTTTTTAAAAATTAACAATTTAGAAGGCTATGCTTATATATTTAATCTTTTAAAAAATTAGAGACTCAAGGCAAACGTTTTTTAGTGAGCTTTGTTAATGCATATATGTCACGAGGCAAACGTTTCAAAAACCAGAAGAATGTTCGTTACAGATGGAAATGAATTCTTGCCATGATTCTCTGGACTCTTTCATATCTTCTTTTCTTTTTTCTTTTTTCTTTTGATCAATAGACTCTTTCATATCTTATCTTCTACTAAACATCCAATATTTTATTGCCAAATGCTAGCTGACTGTTGGTTATAGAATTAATTTCTCCGACCTGTTGTGAAAAACTAGTGATCGAGCAGAAGACTCATTTAAATAGTTAGGTACACGATGAGCGTCATTTTAAATGTGTGTTTCAGTACATATATGTAATGTAGGAATGTATTTAATTAAATCTAATACTACAACATAAAATTATTTAAAAAAATACATGATAAAATGTTAAAATACAAGAAAATAGCACAATATTTTTCAAAATTATTTTTGTGATGCTCCATCTTCGGCTACACAAAATTTGTTTGGATAATATTTCAGAGATTTTGGAGATTCCATAGCAAATTTATCAGGCTATTAGTATTGTTGTAATATTTAAATATGTGTCACAATTTTTGTTTTCATGTACCTTTTATAAAGAACTTTTATTAAGTTTCTTTTGTAATATTTTTGTTGTCTAATTGACTAATTTTAGTTTTAAAATAATATAATATAATTTTATTTAATTTTATGTGTAAAACTTGAATTTATAAAAATAAAATCGGAAATAATTATGAGATATTAAAATTCTAAAGACTAAAACGATAAACAAAAAATATTTAAGAATCACTATAATGTTTAATTATTTGTAAAGACCAAAATATAAATAAAAAAATGATTTGAAATTTTAAAATTTAAAACTTTAAATTTGAGTTTTTGAAGTTTCTTTTCGATGACCAAAAAACTACGTACATGAAGTTATAGAATTTTTTTTAGATGCTCTTCCAGGAACAGTCTCCTCTCCAAACAACAAAATTATGCCTTTTCTGATAATCTATATATATGTATATGTATGTATATATCGACGTTTCTTATTTTTTACATACATTATTTAGTCCTTATGAAAAAAGCCTAACCTCACAAGCAGGCAGATTGTCAGGATAGATATGTGAAAACAACTTAATTTGAAACAACAACAAAAAATCATTAGGTCATGAAAAGAAGAGTACAACTTTTTATTTAAAAAATTTAACAATTTAGAAGGCTATGCTTATATATATATTAATTTTAAAAAATTAGAGACTCAAGACTAGTGATACACTTGGTTATGTTTGTGATCTGCTATGCGACAATTGCTATACTAGTGAGCTTTAATGCATATATGTCACGAGGCAAACGTTTCAAAAACCAGAAGGATGTTCGTTACAGCTGTTAATGAATTCTTGGCATGATTCTCTTGTCTCTTTCATATCTTATCTTCTACTATACATATCCATTCTTTTACAAGATGACCGTCATTTTAAATGTGTGTTTCTAAAACTAAATTTTTTATTTAAGAACTGATTTTCAATTACTCCTATATTTCTTTTTATTATTATTCTATTACTCAGATATCCACTGAAATATTATTCTCTGAATTACCCGCTGCCGATCCAACTCCATTTGGATAAACTTTCAATTTCCTACATACACATCAGATACGTTACTACATACGGTATATAATACATCATATAAGATAATATATACTGAATTAGCAAAAAAAATATGATAATATATACTGTATATATGCATCACATAAGTCAATACATAATGTATATATATGTGTGTGTATATATGAAGATAGTCACCAGTTTCTTCCTCCGAAAGAAACCGTATCGAAAGTGTAAGACATATGATCGCCGACAGAGAATTTGATGATTCTCTAATTGAGAACAGGATCAAGAATGTTTTGTTCATAAGGGACATCTTCCAATATGTTAGAGCATTAATATTCCACAAAATCAGTAAAAACTGTAACAAAAGTTGCGAAACAAGAAACGATCTTGGTATGTTTCTGAGACTGTTTGCGGATCCCACTGATACGTGGCGATCTGCGATTAGTTCTTTTTAATTTTTTTTTTAAATTAGAGAAAACCAAAAATAAAAAAAAAATTAAAGAAACCCAAAACACAGATTCAGCGATATTAATGCTCTTAGAAGGTTTAGAAACCACAATGTCAGCGAAAGGTTAGCATCCCATATTGTTGTTTAAACAAATGAAACTGTCTGTATAATGGAAATGTTAGCATTCCATTGTGGTTTAGAAGGTATCAAGAACAAGTTCATATCGTTAAATCTTGTTATCTTCTATGAAGCACGGGGACAACAGTTTGGTTAATGTATCCATACCAGAAACGTTTCCGGGACGGAAACACCACAGAAACGGCACGGGGACACTTCGGGGATGTGGTAGTTCATTTATGAATGTTTGAAATGAATTTTCTTCAAATTTATTGTATCTTAAGTTAACTCATTTACCTTTTTCCAAAAAATAAAAGGAAGTAAACTTTTAATTTTATTTTTTAACTTTCAATCTTGTTTCTAAGTTGATGAACTCTTACTAGATGAACCAAATTTTGATTAAAAAATGTTTAACCATTGTTTTTATTATTATTATTATTATGTAAAATTATATATTGAAGTACATTTTTATCTTAAGATTTTTTGGTGTAATCTTTTTTATTTTGTCTATTATGGATAACTTATATATATTTGCCATACCCGTATCCATAATTTTTTAGTTTTGCCGCCGGTGCAACATAGGTTATCTTCTTATAGTATGGCTGAGACTCCGATGGATTCATGTGGATGCGATGCGAACCAAACACCCGGATTCATGTGGATGCGATGCGAACCAAACACCCTGCCGTTTTACTCTTTAAATATGAAAATATATACGAAAAAACGTTCTTTGATTATTTTAGGGATCTCTGCACACACACACATATTCGCTTCACAATCTCTCATACAATGGTTTGGAAACAATACACTGTATCAACCTCAATGATATAATCAAGTGTGGCAGATGGAGGAATCTGCAAACCCTGTCCGAATTCGACATTCTGATCTCCAAACCCTAAGGATGGTGGGATGATCACTCTGCGTTTACCTCCAGCCTTCATTGACCTCAGAACATACTCTATCCCTTGGCATAGTCCCTTGCTATATGGTCTTGAGTCCATTACCATCGCAAGTGACTTCTTGCTTCCAAAAGTGTCGACAAACACTTGTTCTGTTCCATGTACTTGCCCCTTGACATCAAACACAACCAAGTAACCTGAGCTTGGAGTAGCTCCACTTCCAACTTGTAGATCATAGTACCTGACACAGTTCAAACATTCCATAATCTCTAGTTGCTCTTCAGTTTATGCAATATAATCAATATATTTATGGGGAAATGTACCTTATGCCGTTTGGTAAGATAATCTCTTCTTGCTTTTCTAGAACTCTGCAGAATCAAGAAAAAGATTAAAAGACATTTCAAGTTTATGATTCCGAAACTAATAAGCATTCAAGAAAAATAAAACGCTAATTCCTTTCTATGTATTTTTGCTTGAACAGCAAGCATTCACTTAATGTTCTGTCTCCAGTTCTTATTAATACGATAAGAAAAGGCTGTGATATACAATTAGAACCTTGTGTTATTGTCTTCCTGGAACACATCGAGTTGTGACTTCATCTGCTCAGAGACAGCTCCGAAAGTTAGAACCCCCGCCCATGTAAATCCAGCGCCGATACCGAACCGCCGCGTCACCGGGGAAGCCACCCAATCCGTCATCTGCTGCTGCTGCAATGCGACTGCCTCCGGTGCCGGATTCTCCGTGAAGGAGACGCTTAGTGGCTGAGATGGAAGGTTCTTTCTGGGATGTTGAGGAGGAGATAGGAAGCGGTGGTGCGAAGGAGCCGTGGCGGTGAAGAGAGACGCCATTTTGAGAGGATAATTAAAAATACAATGTTAGAAAACATACACAACTGTGTATATCTGAATATAACGTTATCTTGTTTGTGTGGTGGATGATGACTTCAATAAGACAGCGGTTTTCATGTCAACGAGATTTTTTTTATAGCTCTAATCACAAGCTGAAGCTGAACCAAAGACCAGAGAAAAAAAAAGAAAACGTTTATGTAGGCTTTTCCTTTGAGATGTGCAGCAAAAACTGATTTGCCACTTTGGTACTATGTTGCACATAAACAGATATAACCGGGGATGAGAAACAATTATTTTTTTGAACCACCAGGGATGAGAAACAATAAAATTAAAAAAATTATATGGATACGATATAGTATATGTTAACAAAATATATAAAATACACATAAATTGACAAAATAAAATCACACCAAACTAAAACCATCTCTAAATTAGAATGTATATCAGTTTCAAAAAATTGTAAGAAAATGTTTTAATTAAAACCATCTCTAGCATATTTTCGTATAAAAAAATAAATATATTTTTAATGTACATCTATAAAAAAAAAAAATTCTTTAAAAGTAGATATGAGTTAAGAGAATAATTGTTTTATTATAATATCTAAAATATAAGCCTTTGTAATAAAACGGGCTACGGCCCAATTACATGTCATAGTAGGTGAACGCTGAAAGCTAAACAGTGCCACAATCAGGATATCGGTTTAACTAACCCAGCATGTAAACCAAAATTGAACCAATCTGGTCAACAACTTATCTTGTCCGTTCTTCTACTCGTGCGCGCGTCTCTGTGTCTGCCAGTCAATTTGTCTCTTTTGCAGATCAACTGGTAGTACAAGTAGAAAAATAAATAAAAAAACAAACAAAAATGAAAAAAATAAATAGTAGGAGAGAAGACGAAGAAGATGCTTTCAACTCCTCGAAAGAATCAGCGAATAATGTGGAACCATTGACGAACAAACGCTTGGTTGAGAGTAAACTCAGAGAGTCTGTAACTATTATTAGCCTCGTGATCAATGGGTGGTGGTGGTGGTAGCAATCTCGTTGACGGTCTTCTTCGTTGGCTTTTCTTCCAGCGTCGTCCTTCTTCTTCTGCCTCCAATACTCACGATCAGATTCCCTATCCCGATAACTTAGTTGATGACGGTGATACTAATGATATTGTAGCTTTAGATCCGTCTAAGCTAAAACTAATCAAAGTTCCAAAACGAGATCATTCACCCATGGATGCTCAGAAAAAGGTAAACTTATTTCTAGGGTTTCATGCTTAGGTCTGCGCATTTGTAACTGAGTATGATCCTAACCAATTAAAAAAATGTATCTGAATAGGACCTAAGGAACAAGTACTTTGGATATCAATTATATTCTGAACTAAATCCAAATCCGAACTGTAGTACTATCAAAACTTGGTAATTTTTATACTTTTTTTTGTTATTCTGGATATTAGTTTAGGTACAGTAGTTTGGTTAGTATTATAGCATTTTCCTAATACTTTAGATATTGGGACCCTTGATATTTTTTTGAATATTTTTGTTAATTTCAATAGTTTTAATTTTTAATTTTTTGGATGATTTTAGACATTTAGAAACAGAGAACTAAAGCCAACCGAAAATTAAAATATTGGAATCCAAAAAAAAAACTTAACTCAGACCCCGAACTCCCAGGCCTAGTTCGTGTTTTACAGATGGTTTGAATCTGATTTGACATGGTTTCTTCAGGCTATACCTAATGCAGACTTCTTCACTGAGTATGGTGAAGCAAACAGGTATCAGATTCAACAAGTAGTTGGCAAAGGAAGCTATGGAGTTGTTGGTTCTGCTATTGACACCCACACCGGGGAAAGAGTTGCTATCAAGAAGATAAACGACGTCTTTGACCACATCTCTGACGCTACTAGGATCTTGAGGGAGATCAAGTTGCTACGCTTGCTTCTACACCCTGACGTTGTGCAGATTAAACACATCATGCTCCCTCCTTCTAGAAGAGAGTTTCGTGATGTTTACGTAGTTTTCGAGTTGATGGAGTCTGATCTTCATCAGGTGATTAAAGCTAACGATGATCTGACTCCTGAGCATCATAGGTTTTTCTTGTATCAGCTTCTCCGTGGTTTGAAGTATGTTCATGCTGGTTAGTTTCTGCTTTTTGCACTCTCCTCACCACTAATATATGGTTGTTTTTACTAAGATGGATTTTGAACAACTACGTCTCTGTTTTTGCAGCGAATGTGTTTCATAGGGATTTGAAACCAAAGAACATTCTAGCTAATGCTGATTGCAAGTTGAAGATCTGCGACTTTGGGCTGGCTCGTGTGTCTTTTGATGATGCCCCCTCTGCTATCTTTTGGACTGTGAGTCATCTATGACATAGTTTGTTTCTTTTGGACTTATGTTAGATAAGTTAGCAATGTAACATTCCCTTTTAGTGCTTGTGCGATCACATTTACTATCTGTTTTTTTAATAGGATTATGTTGCTACTCGGTGGTATCGTGCCCCTGAACTCTGTGGATCTTTTTTCTCCAAAGTAAGCTTATAACTATTTTCTCCATCTGCTTGAACTTGCTTTACTTTTTTTTTTTTTTTTCTAAAATGATGTCTTTGAAACAGAATTTTGCCTCACATATGCTTTTCTGGTATTAGAGCACTCTTCTTTTAAGATAATGGATTTCACAGTTCTTATTTTCTATTTTGAGTCCTTTTTTTTGTATAATGGCCTCTCCTCGTGTGCACTATCTACATGCATGCAGGATAAGAGTTAACTGGAGAACTCATGCTAACTCTACTTTTCCTAAAAATCCAGTATACTCCTGCGATTGATATTTGGAGTGTTGGTTGCATATTCGCTGAAATGCTTTTAGGGAAGCCCTTGTTTCCTGGGAAAAATGTAGTTCACCAATTGGATCTTATGACCGATTTTCTTGGCACTCCACCTCCAGAATCAATATCAAAGGTCAGTTATATTATGATCGTTTGGAACCTTGAGTTATATAGTTCATTTTTCTTCTGTAATCTTTGATTTGATCTTCGTATTGACAGATCAGAAATGACAAGGCGAGGAGATATCTTGGCAACATGAGGAAAAAACAGGCAGTTCCATTCTCTAAAAAATTCCCTAAAGCTGATCCTTCTGCCCTACGCCTGTTGCAACGCCTGATTGCCTTTGATCCTAAAGATCGTCCATCCGCTGAAGAAGTAAGCTGCAATCAAATAGTATTTGCATAAGCATAAACTGGAAGATTGTGAATCGTCCTAAGAAAAGAAAAAAAATGAAAAAATTCTTTGCTCAGTGTTTTGGATCTCTTTTTGCTTGTATTTTGTAGGCACTGACTGATCCGTATTTTAATGGTGTGTCAAGTTCAGAGAGGGAACCATCGACACAGCCGATTTCAAAGCTTGAATTTGAGTTTGAGAGAAAGAAGCTAACAAAAGATGATGTCAGAGAGTTAATCTACAGAGAGGTTTTGAGCCTTCTACAAACTCTTCTCTGGTTTTGATTCTCTCCTCTGTATGTATGATGCTAATGGATTAGTTATCTGGGGCAACAAAAACATAGATACTGGAGTATCATCCTCAGATGCAGGAGGAATACCTTCGTGGTGGCAATGAGCTCAGCTTCATGTACCCCAGGTTAGGCAATTGATTCTTAAATTAACTGACTATAAGTATATATTATTGTTTTGAAACTATTATGAAAGAGAATTATCCCAATATGTGGAACATCATGCTAAGAACATTCCTTTGTTGATACAGTGGGGTAGATAGATTTAGAAGGCAGTTTGCTCATCTTGAAGAAAATCAAGGTCAGGGTGGAAGAAGTAACGCGCTTCAGAGACAACATGCTTCTTTACCAAGGTACAAATAGACAAACACTATTGTCTCTGCATCAACTAGTCTTTTACCTTAATGTATCACAAACCAACCAACTTTATTGATGTGCTTCCATTGCATTTTCAGAGAGCGAGTTCCTGCACCCAAAAACGAGACAGCTCAAGAAAGCAGCAACGATATTGAGAAAAGAACATCAGATGTTGTTGCTTCAACCCTAGACAGTGCCAAAGCTTCACAACAATCTGAAGGTACAGAGAATGGAGGAGGATACAGTGCACGTAACCTGATGAAAAGCGCTAGTATCAGTGGTTCTAAATGTATAGGTGTCCAATCTAAAGTCAACATTGAGGTATACAAAAAAAAGGAAAACTTCATTTCTTTAGATGAAAAGATTTTGTTCAACAGTGACTCAAATATTTGTGAACATTTTTTTTTTTTATAGTGTTCAAATATTTGGGTCACTGTTGAAATATAATAATGTTCAAATATTTGTGAACATTATTACATACTTGTGCGATAAATGTGAAGTATTGTTGTGTTATCTTGCAGGACGCCATAGCAGAGGAACAAGATGAGATAGTTGCTGAGGTGGTTGAGAAAGTTCCATCTCTGCACAATACTTGAGTTTTTGTTTAATCTATTTGTTCTTATACAGAGTTGTAGAAGAAGATGTGCGGTTTCTTATTCTCCACTCAGAATTTGAGTTTTGACTGTTGTAGCATTAAAATAACAATAAATAAAGTTAGCTATTTTTTTTACACATTTATTAACACTAACAAAATTTTAAAAATTTACTACATAGATGATTCTATAACAAACCATCTCATAGTTCCACATCCACCACATTGAACAGTTTTATTAAGGTGTATGAATAAAAGTTATATTTTCAACTAGAGGTGGACGCAGATAGAGGTTAGGTGACTAGGTGTGCATGTGCTCCCACACAAATTTTTGTTCTTCCTTTAGTAATTAACATAGAATTTATGTGAATGTCGTCTCTAATCTAAATCTATCTTATTAAAACAGAAACATTATAACTTCTTCTAGGTGGATTTTTAAGTTGGACATCACATTATTATTCTTAGTCTAACCTTTCATTTAAATATTTCCTTAAAGAGTTAGATATCAACCATCTATTAATTAACTCCACAATAAGATCTATATCTTACATTATATACATCTATTAAACAAAATATCTATTCTTTTCGTTAGAGTATACTCACATTATCATATTTATATTATATCATAGTACAAATATAACAATCCTTCTCTTTTATTATAGTCAAATGAATACAATAAACCTCTCTTTTATTATAGTCAAATGAATACGATAAATGTCTCCAATATTTACACGAGTTGAGTTATTAAAAATAAAAATATAAATAGATAGAAATAAAAATAAATATTACACATGTTATTAAAAATATAAATATTATTACACGAGTAGGTTGACAAAAAATTACAAAAATTACACGAATCTTTAGCCAGTCATTATACAACTAAACCAAATGATTCAGTTAACCAAATAACTCTCAACCTACAATATCGGATTTAAAAAACAATTATTTGGCATCAAATACTGATGAATCTTTAAATTTTTAAATAGCTTGATACATAACTTTTAAAACTCAATACTAAAGATATCAGAATATATTTTTTTGATTCTCAAATAATCGAGGTTTACTTTGAATATACACTGAATAGAATATACTAACATATATTCTTATTTCAAAAAACATCAATTTATACTTTAGCCAGTCATTACACGAATTGATTCAATTAACCAAATAACTCTCAACCTACAATATCGGATTTAAAAAACAATTATTTGGCATCAAATACTGATGAATCTTTAAATTTTTAAATAGCTTGATACATAACTTTTAAAACTCAATACTAAAGATATCAGAATATATTTTTTGATTCTCAAATAATCGAGGTTTACTTTGAATATACACTGAATAGAATATACTAACGTATATTCTTATTTCAAAAACATCAATTTATACTTTTAAAAAAAATCGATTATTGAAAAACCTCTTCACCAAGTTGAGTCTACTATACCTAAAATCTCGGTTACAATCAAATATTCACAATCAAATTGCCAGATTTGAAAAATCATGAATATGGAAAACCCTCTTCTCCAAGTTTATTCTACTATACCTAAAATCTCGGTGTCAATAGATTTTGTATTTATTATATCTAACTTAATAGGTTAGAAAATATTCAATTCCTCCCACTTAAAATGTGTGTACAAGTACTTGCCTTCGTATTTATCATTGGACATTCACAAACCATTCAGAAAAAACTCCCAAAAAGCACAATGTCAAAACCAAATCGTATTGTTTGATATTATGTTAGTGTTTTCACCATACGGTTATATCTCTAATACACAAATGAAAAACTATTAATAGAAAAAACAGTTTTAACATTTTTCTTAAACAATGAGAAAACTCGAAATTATATAAAACCATATTATGTGAAAAGGACAAACTTCAAATTATATTAACTATTATAGAATATATGTTATGTGTTAAAAATAAAAAACAAATCCGCGCGGTCGCGCGGGTCATGATCTAGTACTCCTTTATAATGTATGCCCCCAAGCAAGTTTCCGAATCCGTCCATGGTTATAATCTTATTTTTCATTAATTATAGATATTATAATAAATTGTACTATGAAAGACTCAACCACCAAATTTCTGTTGTATAAACATTTGTGGTAATACTTTGAAAATGGAAAAAGTGAAAAAAAAAACTATTGAATAATTGTAGTTAAGTTCTACACCGAGAAACAGAGGTAGTTGTTTTCATAAAGCAAACACACTAATGAGTAATGATTAAACCTCTTCTACTCTCATATGATTTATTCATAAACGTACGATCTTACACAATCCCAAGTCCCCCACCCAAAAGATAGACCAAGGAACTAACCACGTGACACATACACACATGTACCACGTGACATCTAACGGCTTATGGTGCGGACCGGAGGTAAAAGGAAGCCAATTGGTTGGATCAGGATCTGAGCTTCAGACCGAGAAAGCGCTCTTACATCGCATCCACTTGTTCGTTAAGCTCGGTCTATTACATCCTTTAAACTCTCTGTTGCGTTAACCCACTCTAACCCTTCTTTAGTATACGTCTTCTCGTTGAAGTTCGTCGTGAAAAACATGTCTGCTTCTAACCTCCTAACCATACGTTAAATCAAACCAATTCAAGTCAGTTTAGTTACTTATTAGCAAGAAACTCCTCTGTTCTAAAAATTGATTATAAACCTGGAGGCAACGAGGAGGAAGATGAAGAAAGCAGTTTCGCTAATGGAAAATCCTCTGATCATCTTCTCTGCGTGCAATCCCACATTCAGGTCAAGCTTGTCTATATTGCCTTCGTACACTTCCTTTAAAACCTTGATAGCTTCTTCATCATCTGTTAGATCTTCCCATTTGCTGATTGGACTCATCAGCAGATTCTTTCTGAACCCATTGTATCGAGGAACTCCTCTCTCCCTATCTCTGTAAACTGCAAAAAGTATCAAATCAAATCAAATAAAATCAAATCAATAGATATCTAAGAACAAGAAGAAACAATTATT
Organism: Raphanus sativus; assembly: GCF_000801105.2. Lineage (NCBI taxonomy): Eukaryota > Viridiplantae > Streptophyta > Magnoliopsida > Brassicales > Brassicaceae > Raphanus > Raphanus sativus. The sequence goes on from NC_079517.1 coordinate 12,499,656, forward strand.
TGATTTGACGTACTCTCCAAGGCAGCCATATCTATAAGGTTAGGTCTATCTTCTCCATCAATATCTTGAGCCACAAGGTTCCTCATCCAATTAGGGTAATTCCACAATGTCAATGCACCACAAGATTGGTGTCCCATTGAAACACTCAACCCCTATTCTTGAACCCTTTTTCCTCTCTTTTTTCCCAATCAATTCCGTCATCAGTGCCCTGTTCAAAACATCTTTCTAGGTTTAACAAGTTTCTAAAAAGTGTACCAAAACGTTCAAGGTGTCTTACTCTCGTTCTATTGCTTTGTCTACATTCTGAGATCTCATATTTCGGAGGACTAATGTGTCTGGTAGAAGACAATGCATCCTGTAGACACTAACGAACTCTTCCGTTAGCGAGTAAGGAACTCGATGATGTACACCTCTATATTTTTCTCTAAAATAGAGATCTCTATTATAGAAGTGGAATGATTTAAAATAGGGTATATTAATTCTTCCTAAAATAAGATATGTTAATCTTTTATACGACAACATAGATGTACTTAAAAATAATTTAATAAAAGCATTTATTAGCGACCAATGCCTCCATATTCAGGACCGGTCCTAAGTCATGCGTATTGAAATATTTGCAACAAATCTCTGAATTTTTTTTTATATAGACATTGTAACAGACCTCCAAAATCTCAGAACCGGCAAAATCTAAACCGAACACATTACGATAAATCTAAACCGAACACAATACGATAAAAATGAATCTGAATCAATTCGAACCCGACTTAATTCCCGAATGAATCTTGCTTTATGTATTTCAGATTATGGGTATTATCCGAACTGAACCAGAACGTAAATGGGTATCCGACAGAACTCGAAACATTCAAAACTCTAAAAATATCTTGTACCAAACATGATCTCAATTCCTAATATACATCGAAAATACACTAAGATATATTGAATATATAAAATAATTATTTATTACATGAAGATTGATGGTATGGATGGTTGAAGATTGAAGTTTTTAGATTTTGGTTTTGTTTTCATTGAACAATATTTCTCATTTCATGAAAACTTGGTTTTCGTTTTATGCTTTCATTTATTTGTTTTTTCTTTCTATCAATAAATATGTTTATTTTTCATTTGATTTTAAATGATCACGGTTGATATTCATTTTTTATATTTTACTTATGTTTTGGTTATAAAATAGGTACAAATTAAGATATACTATTTAAGTTCCTACTTTTTAGTATGAATGTATGATAAAGCTTGAAAAAACAAAAAAAACTTACCATTGTCAATTTTCAATATTTTTGTTGTCATACAAATTCAGTTTTTGGGTTGCTATTCTAAGTGTTTTAGAAAGTTATTGTGCCTTGACATTTGAGTTTGATATAATACGTTAAGTGAAACCGATATTAAGTACAAGGGGTTATCTCCACATTTTAGTAAAGGTTGCAATGGTATTCTACTGTTTCACTTTGTCTACTGGGGACTTGAGAAAAAGATTTTTGGGTATGGTCAAGCTAAAAAGATTCGTTGTACCGTTGCGACTCCCATGTACATAGTAAAAGTTAACAAGTGGACCTTACCATGTTATAATTCCTTTTTCTTTTAGAAATTTACAGTGTAAGTTTTTGGGTATGGTTGTCAAGTTAATGTTCTCTAACTTGTTGATCTATTTTTATGTAATTAATACACAGTTAACAGTCATACAAAATGATACGAATCTCCAAAATAAATTAAAGAGTACCTATACCAAATATCTGATGTGATATAGGAAGTTTCTTTTCGAAACAATTAGAGAAAGTTATTGCGTGTAAATATGGATCTTCGCATATTACCGAAGCATTTACATAAACCCTAGTTACACAAGCAAGAAAATCAATTAAACACCTCAGCATACATTACTTAAGGATCAAAAGTCAAAACCATCACCACGAAAATACTCCTCAAGACGAATGCTTGTCATTGCAAAAGTAATCAAAATCAACACTGAATTCATTAATTACTATAGAGAAATAGATATAGATAAAGTGAATGAAGATGTAGAGCTCCCTTCAATCCAAAGAAGAGTAAAAGCAATTAAAGGGTAAGTTAAAGCTCCTGAGATATGCAAGCCATATTACCAAGTCCTTTTTCAATACAAGGATTAGGGCTTATGGTATCCATAGCTTAGCAGCTTTTCTTTACCCCGCTGAACTCTCGTTTGAACTATAAGGAGCCCTACTTCCAGTTTTTCTTTGTTTTCAAGGAAATCATTTTGCAAGGCCAAGACCTATCGAGATTCGAGAAGCAAAGAAGCTTAACAAATCAAGAACCACTATTATATAGATCTGAACTGAAAACTATGTAGACTCAAGAAACCTTAAATGAAATGACTGAAACTATACAATTATAAGCCTATGTTAGAGAAACTAAAAAGAATCCTTGAAACTTTGAAAGCAAAGATGAAGAACCCAGCTCTAATCAGATTTAGAGAGAAGGAGAGAAAGAGAAGAGAAGTCAAACTTTGAGGAACCGATGGATAGAGAGTTGTAATTATAGTAGTTTTAGATATTCGTTAAAGAAGAAAAATGATAATAAAATGAAAATAGGAAAAAATAATAAACAGGTGGGAGCATCTGAAAAGACATAGGAAGGGTCTGAAATTGTTTAGTGTTAGATCCCCTACGCGTCACATGCGTCCCTCTTGGCTTTTGTGCTTCTCTCTTCTTTCAAGATTTATCATTTTACCATTAAATTGTTGTCCTTTCCAACTACTAGTCTACTGTCCACTACATTTTCGAGACCTGTAAGGTTTTAACTGTGATTTAAACCTTCTTATCAACTTATATGTCTTAAGTTTATCTTGATCAATAACACCTTGATACGTTTGTTTGTTGTTTGGTTATAGACACAAGACAATTTGGTAACCCAGTTCCCTCTACCGGTACGTCTGGGGAGAGACTATGCTCTCAACGATCCACTAATGTCAATAACACGAGCTTACAATATGTATGGCTTATATTGTAACTCTAATCCTAACGTATGATCTCTCTTATTCAACAGTAACCTAAGAGAAGATCTTATCAACGCTAGAAGACACTAGTGTCAACAAGCAACACAACCTGATCAGCACTTGAGTATCTTCACCGCCACTCTCCTGCTTATGTTGTACTTGCTCTGATAACTTGCCGCAAAACCCTAACCTGAGCTTTCATGTTTCAGGTTTATTTATACTGCAAGCAAGTAGATGGGCTGGTCTTCTATCATCAAGTACAAGCCCTGTTGAAGATATTAGCTGGGCCTGCACAAAACTGATTTGGCCCATTTTTGGCTGAATGAGAAACAACTCACGCCTTTCAATCTCCACCTTTGTCTTCGATTTAGCTCAGCCTCATCTCCACCGCAAAACACCTCTTCCTCATGCCTTCAATCAATCCTTGAAAACCTCAGAATAGATGCTCGACGATAAATAGATCTATTCATCGATATCACCTCTGTTCCTCTTTACCGAACCACAGTCCTCGACTTCCGATCCATACTCTGCTCACGAGTGACCTTGTAAGCTTTTCAATCTTTCCGCTTTACCACGGATTCCACTCTGTTCTGTGTAAAATTCTTGAACCCTTGTCTGATTTGTGACATTAGATGTCTTTCTTGAAATTATCTCACCTCATTGAACTCTTTTCAGATTTGGAGAATCGTCGACTATTCTCCTCCCCTTCGTAGCTCTGTAACCAGTGACTCACCTCAAGATGCTGACTCTTCAGTTTAAGGCTTGAAGACTCTGCTCTCTCAGACTACCCCGACACTTTACTCGTTTCAGACTCAGGTATACTCTCGAAAACCACTGATTCAACCATTGTTGAACACTCCTGATTTTTGCGTTTCACTCAATCTGTAACCTTTTGATCTCAATTTTAACCTCTGACTCATCTTTATTACCGCACCTGCAGATGCTTTGACGATCTCTGATGTTAAACGAATCACTCCAGTGTCTAGGTAATAAATACCTCTGAATTTAACCATTCATTTCTCCAAAACCGAGAACCACTGACTCTATCAAATTTTACCATCTGATACTCAATAACCTGTCGATTTCCTTTTTGTTTCCTATGATACTGATTTACCTCAATACCTGTTGTTGTCCTTGCGAGGTACTCACAACCGACAATGAGCACTCTCTGGACCTCTGTTGCTTACTCAAGTTGAGACGTTCAGAAGTGCCAAGCACTTCTCAAAGCTGTTACCCGGTAAGCTTTTAGTAAGCATATCTGCTGGATTCTTTGTAGTGTGCACCTTTAGAACTGTCATCGATCCTGCCTCAATTATGTCTCTGATAAAATGATACTTCCTGTCGATGTGCTTTGTCCTGTCATGATGTGCACTGCTTTTAGCTAGATATATGGCACTCTGAGAGTCGCAATTTAGTTTAAAACTGGTTAGTTTAAACCCCAATTCCTCACATATGTCTCTGAGCCACAAACCTTCTTTAGTAGCTTCTGCTAGGGCCATATATTCAGCTTCCGTAGTTGATAGTGCCACAACTTGTTGTAGGCACGATCTCCAGCTTACGGTATTTCCACCAACCTTAAACACATACCCTGACACTGATCTTCTCTTGTCCAAATCACTAGAATAATCTGAGTCTGAGAATCCCTCAATGTCAAATGTCTCTGACTTTGTGAAATTTAAGCACACTCCCGTAGCTCCATTTAGGTATCTTAGGATCCACTTAACCGCCTCCCAGTGATCTCTTCCTGGGTTTGCCATAAATCGGCTTACCACACAGATAGCAAAACCTAGGTCTGGTCTTGATCCTATCATCGCATACATGAGACTCCCCACTGCACTAGCATAGGGTACTGAGTCCATTTTCAGCCTTTCTGTAATAAGTTCATCCTTAGTTAAACTCTTTAACTTGAATTGCGAGTTGCTAGGAGTTATTACAGCTCTGCTTTCTTCCATGTTGAAAGTTCTGATCACTTGCTTTAGATACCGTTCTTGTGACAGCCTCAATGTACCTTTGCTCCTGTCTCTGATGATCTCCATTCCCAGAATTCTAGATGCAGGTCCCAAATCTTTCATCTGAAATTCCTTGTTCAAGCTAGCTTTCAATACATTTATCTTCTTTATATCTTTAGCAGCTACCAGCATATCATCGACGTAAAGCAGTAGGTAGATTCTGTCATTCACATTCGAACCTTTTGTGTATACACACTGATCTTTAGTGCATCTTTGGAACCCTTGTTTCTTCATGAACTCATTGAACTTCTGATTCCATTGCCTAGGAGACTGTTTCAATCCATATAGCGATTTCTTTAAGAGACAAACTTTTCCTTCATCACCTTTTGCTATAAACTCTTCTGGCTGTTCCATATAGATCACTTCATCTAATGTGCCGTTCAGAAATGCCGTTTTGACATCCAACTGTTCCAGTTCAAAATCGTAGTTCACCACAATAGATAGCATGATTCGGATTGATACATGTTTGACCACGGGAGCAAATATTTCATTATAATCAATCCCTTCAATCTGTGTGAAACCTTTGGCTACCAACCTAGCTTTGTATCTAGGATCTTCCACCCCAGGGATTCCTTCCTTGTACTTATACAACCATTTGCATCCTATAACTCTTTGCTTAGCTGGTCTTGGAACTAGGACCATGGTTTCATTTTCGTCTAAAGAGACTTTCTCTTCTACCATTGCATTTTTCCATTTGATCCAGTCTTTGCTACGCTTTGCTTCTGCTACTGATTTTGGCTCGTATAACTCAATGCTTTCAGCACATGATAGCGCATAGGCCGCAACTGATTCACCATCATCGTATCTTGATGGTGGCCGTATAGTACGTCTTCCTCTGTCCCTGGCCAGTATGTAGTCATCTAGACTTTCTCCTTCTTCCTGTTCTGACTCTTGGCTTGATTCAGGATCATTTCCCGTTTCCTCATCGTCTGAACTTTCTCCACCTTGATCCTCAATCTCAGTATTAGTAGAAGCTACTCCACCTTGACCAGTGTTTCCTGCTTGTGAGTTTGATCTAGATGGTCCTCTGATCAGATTTGTGCTGAACGTAACCTTCTTCCTTTCTTTCTGCTTCGACTCTTTTGCTTTTAACTGTTTGTTGTAAAGCTTTTCTTCATCGAAGACAACATCCCGACTGTTAGTGCATTTCTTTTCTTCTGGCATCCATATTCTGTAACCCTTTACTCCTTGAGGGTAACCCACAAAAATTCCCTTTACTGCTCGAGGGCTGATTTTGTCCTGCACTTTGTGAACATAAGCCACACATCCAAAACGCCTGAGGTGCCCATAGTCAACTTTCGAACCTGTCCAGACCTCTTCTGGTATTTTGAATTTTAGTGATGCATTCGGCGATCTATTTATCAAGTATACTGCCGTACATGCTGCTTCTGCCCAGAAGCTTTTCTCAAGTAATGATTCTGCTAGCATGCACCTTATCTTGTCAGCTATTGTTCTGTTCATTCTCTCTGCCACTCCATTTTGTTGTGGAGTGTAAGTACAAGTCTTGTGCCTTTTAATTCCTGAATCCTGACACAGTTTATCCATTTTCAGGTTGCAGAACTCAAGTCCGTTGTCGGTCCTAAGGCACTTGATTTTCTTCTTGGTTTGGTTCTCAACCAGGATCTTCCATTCAGAGAAGTGATCATATACTTCATCCTTGCTCTTCTGGAACCGTATCCATACCTTCCTCGAGAAGTCATCTATGAAGGTGAGGAAGTATCTGCATCCAGACAGACTTGGTTCGTTTGATGGAGATCCCCAAAGGTCACTGTGGACATAATCCAACACGCTGATTGATGAGTGCTTTCCAACTGGGAAGCTCTGCTTATGTGTTTTGCCAAACACGCATTCTTCACAGAAGTCGAGCGTGTGAACTTCCTTTGAGCTCAGGTAACCTCCTTTCACCAGTAGGTTCATATTCTTTAAGCTCATGTGTCCCAATCTAGAGTGCCAGCGGTTTGTTAGATTTACCTCAGTTCGTGCTACTGATGCCTCCCCTCTTACCACTGATCCTTGCAAGTAGTATAACCCGTCTTGGTATTTTCCTGATATTACCTTCTGTCCTTGTTTGTAGAATGTAACACTGAAATCTTTTCCTTCATACTTGCAGCCGTGTTTCTCCAGTTGGCCATAGGATATGAGGTTTCTACTCATTGTAGGCATGTACCTCACGTCACTTAAGATTATTGTTGAGCCATCCGTGTTGATAATCTTAAGCTTCCCTAAGCCTTTGACTTCACTATGGGTATTGTTTCCCATCAAGACCTTCCCACCGTCTATTTCTTTGAAGTCGAATAGCAGATCCCTCTCTGGAGTTATGTGAAAGGTACAACCTGAATCTAGTACCCATTCTGATTTTGGATCCTGAACACTTGCAGTTAATATCATTGGGTGATCTTTTTCTTGTGCCACATTTGCAGATTCTGGTTGCTTGTAGTTCTTCTTATCTGGGCAGTCACGTTTGTAGTGGCCTTCCTTTCCACATGTCCAGCACTCGCGAGGTTTCTGGGTTCCTCTAGGTCTAGACTTAGACCTAGTGTCTTTGCTTTTAGATCTGTTCTTCCAGTGAGGTGTAGACTTCTTTTCTGACCTTCCTCTGCTTACCAATAACCCTTCTGCGCTAGACTTTGCTTTACCGATTTGACCTGACTCCTTTAGTTCAACTTCTTTTGCATAGGCAGATGAGGTAACTTCTTGCAGTGTCAGAGTCTCTTTACCGTTGCCATATTTCAGAGTGTGTACAAGCGAGTCATACTGTTTTGGTAGACTCGACAGCACTTGCACAGCTTGATCTTCATCGCTCACTGAGATGCTGAGGCTTTCCAGATCATCAACTAACCTGAGGAACACATCCAGGTTCTCCTCAATACTCTTCTGTTCTTCCATCTTAAAACTAGCAAATCGCTGTTTTAGATATATTCTGTTAGGTAATGTCTTAGTTTGATAATCCCTTTCAAGGGCTTTCCAAACTCCAAGTGCAGTAGGCTCTTTCATTACCTTTCTTAAAACCAGGTTGCTAAGGCTCGCACAAATCATGTTCTTAGCCCTTTTATCTTTCTCCTTTTCAGTTAACTCTCCTGGAGGCAGTACTGGTTTTTCCTCGTCTTTATCATCCTTTAGTATGCCCTTTTCCGATGATGAGCTTGGCCGATCTTCCATTAGGACGCTGTCCAAACCCGAGTTTTCAAGCTGCATCTGCATCTTGAATTTCCACATCCCGAAGTCTCCTTTACCATCAAACTTCTCGACATCAATTTTGATTCGAGTGTGTTGCATGGCTATCCACCGGATCTACTTCCCTTTACCACACCAACTTGCAGATCTGAAACTGAAACCGTGTCTTCTGCAATTGCCTGATGCTCTGATACCACTTGTAAGGTTTTAACTGTGATTTAAACCTTCTTATCAACTTATATGTCTTAAGTTTATCTTGATCAATAACACCTTGATACGTTTGTTTGTTGTTTGGTTATAGACACAAGACAATTTGGTAACCCAGTTCCCTCTACCGGTACGTCTGGGGAGAGACTATGCTCTCAACGATCCACTAATGTCAATAACACGAGCTTACAATATGTATGGCTTATATTGTAACTCTAATCCTAACGTATGATCTCTCTTATTCAACAGTAACCTAAGAGAAGATCTTATCAACGCTAGAAGACACTAGTGTCAACAAGCAACACAACCTGATCAGCACTTGAGTATCTTCACCGCCACTCTCCTGCTTATGTTGTACTTGCTCTGATAACTTGCCGCAAAACCCTAACCTGAGCTTTCATGTTTCAGGTTTATTTATACTGCAAGCAAGTAGATGGGCTGGTCTTCTATCATCAAGTACAAGCCCTGTTGAAGATATTAGCTGGGCCTGCACAAAACTGATTTGGCCCATTTTTGGCTGAATGAGAAACAACTCACGCCTTTCAAGACCTAACTTTCAAATTGTATTAGGCCAACCAAATTTGTTTTAAAATGCACAAAGGTGTTTTCGTTGTCTAAACGTAATCGTTTACCCTAATAACACTTTCAAGCTAAAATACACGAGATACTGAAACAGTTTTATGTGCGGTCAGGATCATGTCAGATGATGTGGGCGCGAAAACAGGAGAGTATTACTACCCTACATGAGAATCTATGGCTAGATTTATTAGAAGGACCTTGTCGTATTATTACCTCACAAGTAGTCTGGTCTCTATCACACAATCCATGCCGACGTTTTAACTTATATTGAACTTTGTACCCACCGTGTAAATAGGTTAAGTTTGGTAAAATGTTGTCATATTAATACAAGGAAAACACTTACAAACAAATACATGACCATGCAAATTCCAAGATTTACAATACGTTTCTGGTTAAAATACCAGAAAAAAACTCAAATGTTATGCACATAAACACTTTCATTTTACTTTATTGGGATTTTATTTCATCTTTCAAACATGGTCCCAGATGATGCTTGTTGGGCTGTTCTTATAAGAAAAACTACAGTTGGGCTGTATCTTACCTTACATAATGGGCCTTAAGGAATTGCTATTTGGGTCTTATTGACTTAGCCCCTGACTTCATAGCATATATGGACTATTGTCTCATAAAGACCTCTAGAAGAATCAAATACTCCTATCTCCCTATACATTAAAAGAGAAGTCACTTTAGTGATTTCTGCTTACGTGGCGATCATACAAGACACTCTCGGATTAATTCTTATAATCTTATTGGTCGGTATTTTTTTAATTTCTTTTTGAATTATTTTTTTCCATCGGCCAAACCTTGCCAAAAACACATACCATGTAATTAATATATTTATATACGTTCTTAACTAATCGATATATATTTCAAAGGTACTATTATGGTAACTTAATAATGACATATTTAAGTGACAAGGCAAATATATTAGAGTATTGGTAATTTAAAAAAAAAACATAATATGTTTAGAGTATTGGTAATTTTTAAAAATTTAAAATGTCTCAGAAACTATAATTTATGAGAAAAGAAATTAGAAAAAACCATAATATGTTATTATTAACCAATCACGAGATCATAATTATTATAGTAAAAAATTGTTATTGAAATCTAATCAAATCATAATATGTGTAAAAAATGAAACATAATAATTATTATAATTCCGGACATGAAAATCATTGTAAGTCATAATGAAATGAAATCATGTTAAAAATGAAATCATGCTAATTATTAATATCCTCCTATATATTAAAAGAGAAGTACATTGGACACGTGGCGCTTACACAGCTATTCTGACGAAAATTCTCGCGATTCTATTTGTCGGATTTTTCTATTTTTTCTTTTTGATTTATTTTTCTACTCGAGCTTTAAATTTGGAAAATCACATTAATTGTTAATCGCACTAATCATTTCTTGCGCAAGAATCGTAATAAATGTCGACCATTAATCATAGCTTGCAGAACAATTTTAATAGATGTCAACTAATCATTAAATGTTTTAATGGGAAATATGTTTTATATCTAATTAAGAAACTAATTATTATCAACATACCTTATTTATATTGATTACTTGCGCAAGTCTCGCATCATATAATATGCATATTCGTTTTTAATTTTACAAATTTATTATGTTTCCTTTAATCAAACGTCATTTAATTTACATACCTTATTATAACCAATTACTTGCGCAAGTCTCGCAAGTAATATTATTTGCGTCGTTAATATTCTTCACCATCAAAGGACTATATATAGAGTACAAAGTGGCGATGAAGCAACATAACCATTCTTCTATTTTTATATATACATATTTTATCGGAGCTGACTTTTCTTTTGGTTTATATGCAGATACCCTATTCTAACAATTTCACCACGATGCAGCGAATAATATGACACAAAAGCTGATGTTTTCTCCTTTGCTTTGATCGTTCAAGAGGTAAGTTAAAACCTTTTTTTTCCTTATGGTTTTTGCTGTTTTTTTGTTCATGTTGTTGATTCCTTTTGAATGTTGGAACTTTTTTAGATGATAGAAGGACGAATGCCATTTGCTGAAAAGGAAGACAGTGAAGCTTCAGAAGCTTATGCCAGCAAAGAGCGGCCACTGTTCAAAGCTCCATCAAATTGCTTTACCCTCATGGACTTAAAACGTTAGTCTTACTCTTTCTTTTCACCATTAAACAAAAAAGAAGGGACAGTTTTGCATCGTTGATTGGTTTAAGTTCATGTCATTAACCGGTTAGGTTCGGTCTATTTTTTTTTGTATCCCATAGGTTGATAGAAGAATGCTGGCAAAATAAACCAGCCAAGCGACCTACTTTCAGAGAGATCATTAAACGGCTCGAGTCTATTCTTCATCATATGAGTCACAAACGACAATGGGGGGTACTACTGAGTTTGTCCTTTTGTTATTTAGGTTTCTAGATTATGTTTACCTCTTAACCTGTTTCTTCTTTCACATGTTTAATATCAGATGAGGCCGTTGACTTGCTTTCAGAATTTCGAGCACAAGAAGAAACATAACTGGGATATGAGCAGCCATGACGGCTCATCATCCGGTTCAAATTTGTGATTCTTTAACCGGTTCAGAAATGATTTTTTTTTCTATTCCCTCCGGTTTAGTTTGGTCTTCCCCCTAAAGAACCGAATCTTATTTTGTCATTTTGTTCTTCACTGATGAAAGTCCGTGTGGTCAAAATCTGGCATTTTATCTATTTATAAAATTTGTTGTAAGATATATGATTTTAACCTCAAGATATATTTGCTGTTGTAATCTAAAATTTCTGCAAAATGTATGATTCCACCTCATTATTATATGGGTCCTTAATTTCGAAATGAAATAAATATGAAATTGTTAGATTTTCATGTTCTATTATTGATTAACTTGAAACTTTAAGTAACTTCAATATTAGTTTGGTGCTTCTTTTTTTGTGCAACAATTTTTGTTTCTGCTGTAGTAGGTATTTTTCTGTTGTTTGCTAAGACACAAGGCAATTGAGATAATACCACTGGTTCTTAACATAAAATCTTATGATAGTGTGACTGATTTTTATATCAAAACTTACTCTAGAATTTGAACTTTATATAATTACATGAAATTTCATGTCTATCACAAAAGAAAATACGCATAAAAATTATGAAAATGCACATATAATTTATACACATTTCTAAGAGGGTCCCTACATATCAAACCTCCTGTCGTAATTTATACACATATACTTCTTATTGGTTGATTTTTAGAATTTCTTTTTTAATTTATTTTTATCATCTACAACCTAATATGAAAACCTAATATGAAAGTAACACTAATTACTAACCTCATAAATTCTTACTTGCGCAAGAATATTAATAAATATGTGTATTAATAAGTTTCCTTATTACAAATATAGTAAACTATTCATTTTTGATATCATATTTATTACATTGCGCAACCAATTTAACGATTTGTATTTAATTAGGACCTTATTTTTATTAACTTACCTTACTAATATTGATTACTTGCGCAAGTTTCGCATCATTTCATATGTATATAATTTTATGACAATACAAATTTAATATATTTCCTTAAACGGTTTCATTATTTATTATATAAATATTACTTTCGTGTCATTAATATGAGAACATTCACTTCCAAGTAAACAAATGTAAGGTAAGTTAATAAAAATATTTATGATACCAAGTTGCACCATATTATTATTTTATTTATTATCTTTAAAAAAAACTGTACATTAATTGGCAAACTATGATTAGTTGGTAATTCACCCAAGAAAAATTCATGATAAAGTATTAAACTAAGAAACATTCCTATATAAATCAAAATTGTGGTAGTTAAAAGATAATCGGTGAATTAAAAGAATGTTTACATTTTTATATTTTTCAAAAAAAAAACGTTTACGTAAGGGGGAGAGAGAGAGAGCGAGATTTAGTGTTTTGGGTATACCCAAGGGTTTACAGTTTAGTGTTTAGGATTTATCCAAGGGTTTAGGGTATATCCAAGAAATTAGAGTTTAGTGTTTGGATTTTTACCCAAGGGTTTAAGCTTTGTCCAAGGGTTTAGGGTATAGTGTTTAGTGTTTAGGGTCTAGGAAACATTCCTATATAAATCAAAATCGTGGTAGTTAAAAGATAATTAGGTGAATTAAAAGAATGTTTACATTTTTATATTTTTCAAAAAAAAAAGGTTTACGATGAGGGGAGAGAGAGAGAGATTTAGTATTTTGGGTATACCCAAGGATTTACAGTTTAGTGTTTAGGATTTACCCAAGGGTTTAGGGTATATCCAAGAATTTAGGGTTTAGGGTATATCCAAGAATTTAGGGTTTAGTGTTTGGATTTTTACCCAAGGGTTTTAAGCTTTGTCCAAGGGTTTAGGGTATAGTTTTTAATGTTTATGATTTACTCTTTTGTGACGGTTTTAAATTTTTTTAAAATATTCATCTTTTGGCAGCTACTAATATTTTTCATTTATTTTAAAAACTTAACACAAATTATTAGTATTTTATTTATTATCTTTAAAAAAAGTTGTACATTAATTGGCAAACTATGATTAGTTGGTAATTCACCCAAGAAAAATTCATGATAAAATATTAAAATAGGAAACATTCCCATATAAATCAAAATTGTGGTAGTTAAAAGATAATCAGTGAATTAAAAGAATTACATTTTTATATTTTTCAAAAAAAAAAGGTTTACGATGAGGGGAAGAGAGAGAAGGAGAGAGAGAGAGAAGGAGAGAGAGAGAGAGAGAGAGAGAGAGAGAGAGAGAGAGAGAGAGAGAGAGAGAGAGATTTTGTGTATTGGGTATACCCAAGGGTTTACAATTTAGCGTTTAGGATTTATCCAAAGGTTTAGGGTATATCCAAGAATTTAGAGTTTAGTGTTTGGATTTTTACCCAAGTGTTTAAGCTTTGTCCAAGGGTTTAGGGTATAGTGTTTATGATTTACTCTTTTGTGACGGTTTTAAAATTGTTAAAAAAATTCATCTTTTGGGAGCTACTAATATTTTTCATTTATTTTAAAAAACTTAACACAAATTATTATTATTTTATTTATTATCTTTAAAAAAAGTTGTACATTAATTGGCAAACTAGGAAACAGTTGGTAATTCACCCAAGAAAAATTCATGATAAAATATTAAACTAGGAAACATTCCTATATAAATAAAAATTGTGGTAGTTAAAAAAATAATCGGTGAATTAAAAGAATGTTAACATTTTTATATTTTTCAAAAAAAAAAAGGTTTACGATGAGAGGGTTAAACACTAAATATCTCTCTCTCTCTCTCTCTTTCTCTCTTTTAAATAGATACAAAATACTCCGTAATATTTAACCCGCGGATCCCGCGAATTACCTGCAAATTTGGACGGAGCAGGTGCATGTATTTTGAATCTTTCATTGCGGGTCATGCGGATTGAAATTATGAGTCAAAAAACTAGGTGATCCGCGGGTTGGCGGGACAGACGGGGTGGGTCGATCCGCAGACCCAGCTCTACCCGTATAATTTGAATCTGTACAATGCCCGCATAGGGTGCGGGCCGGCCACCTAGTTATTCATTATTATCAGCGTTAAAAGATATGCTCATTTGCAATCCCATGCTTTTCTTCATTTTGGAATTGATTGTTCGACATTATCATCTTGGTCATCTGAAGATCCAACTCTTTTTGTAGCTTTCTTTGCCTATTCATATTTAAACAAAAAACAAGCAGAATCACATCAGGCGCAGTTTCAAATTCGCTTATATGTATATATACATAAACCTGGACATCATTTTTTAAAAAAAAGTTAAAAACAAAGTTACCTCTTTATCCCAGTTTGTGAATATAGTGACCAAGGAAAGACAAAGCACTTGAACAGCTAGAGCTGTTACAATTCCAAGCCAAAGCCCCTACACAAAAAAAAGACAGCACCACACGTGTTATAGTTTCTATAAAAACTAGTCTTGGTTATGACAGAAGTTTAAAGATTATTACCCGACCCCCAATGTGAAAATGGAAACCAAGTAATAAGCCTAACGGAACTCCAACAAGATAGTACGAACCAAGATTTACGCACGCTCCAATTTTCTGCCATCCACATCCTCTAGCAACCCCTAAACCAAAAAACAAACCAGGATAAACTTGACATATATAAGCCATGAATGAAAACCAATATATTCTTGTTTCCCAGAAACATATGGCTGAGTGTGCAAGAACCTGAGAGAACGCATTGGAGACCATCAAGAAAGTTTCCACATGCGACAATAGGTATCATAGATGCAGCATAAGAGATGATTTTCGGGTCTCTGCTAAAAGCTCGGCCTAGGATCTTTCGAACAGACAACAAAACCGTTACCACCACGACCCCCTGGGCTACTGCTATGCCTACAATGACATATACAGCCAGTTTTGCCACTTGTGGATTCCCTGCTCCTAACTCGTTGGAGACTCGAATGCTGCAAGTTAAAGAACAAACAAGTGTATGTAACAGAACCATAGTTTGGAATAGTAAGATTATGTTATATCGTTACCAATGTACTTACCTCGCTGCACCACCAAGACCAACTGAGATTTGCCAGATTGTTAGTGAAGTATTTAGACTGAAAAGTTTGAGAAAATGTGTTGATTGAGTCTATGAACCCTGAGAAACCACAAAAAAATACAAGAATAACTGAAACTTACCAGATTGAAAGAACCGAAGTTTCTACAACCGGGTTAGGAAGAAGCCCTGAGGCCAGAACCAGAAGCTCGAATGACCACAACTCCAAACTGTAACAAACAATTTGATTAAATCTAGATAATAGCAGAGCCGGTTTTGATTATAGCCAAATGAAATATTGACATTAATTAGGTTCCTAAAGATTTTACAGATTAATATATATGAACATAGGTTTCCAAATTATTATAAACTTTTTTTTTGAACTAAAATCCTTAATAAATTTTATAGTCTGCTAAATATTGGATTAACCATGAATACCAGACATGAACAATGCAGCATTCTTGTTTCGATATTCACTTACCAAACCATAACTGCTGAAGGAAAAGCAATCTTAGAAAACTCATAAATCTCCTGAAAAGCCTCCTTTGAAAACCCGGTCCAGCTATGGGAGCAAGAAGACGAGAACTTGACATAGCACAAGAGGAGAATGACATTAAACCAATAAGAGACCGAGATGGCAAGAGCAGCTCCTCTGTATCCTAAACCAGTCTTCAACACAAACAACCAACAGAGAAGCAAGTGAAGACAAGTGGTGATTCCAGAGCAGACAAAAACAGGGAACACATTGTTCTGCGCTTGCAAGAACCTGTTGATACATTGAAGTAGTCCGTAGGCGAAGAGACTAGGGATCATGTATCTCGCGTACGAGCCAGCAACACTTGAGATGGACTTGTCTTGGTGTACGAGTACGAGTATATGTTCCGTGTTAAACCAAATGATCGAGAGAGGGATAGAGAGTAGTAGAAGAACAAACATTGCTCTCTGCATCTGAATGCCTAGTTTCCCGTACAGCTTTGCTCCGTACGCTTGGCCACATAGTGTCTCCAATGCACTCGCTGTTCCCAACTGGTGACGTGACTCACACGAAAAGCAAAATGAGTTGAATTATATATTTGTTTTCGAACAGAAGAAGAAGACAGTGAAGAAGCACGTCAGCGTTTTAGACATGTTGATTCTAGCACGTGCACTTGTAATAAAGAAAACAATCTTATTTAACACATGAAAAGTTTTTATAAACATTCAAAACTTGGGTTAGGCATTGTGGTATTTCGAGAACAAATCCATTATGTAGAAATGTTCTTACAGGATTGATGACTGGATCAGCAGATAGGACATATAAAAGAAGTTTATATAAACGAAAGACTAATACGATCTATGCATAAATATAATGAAGAAATCGTTTTAAATAATCTAAGAAGAAAACAAAAACTAGATGGTACCATGTAATTAGGATCCATGAAGAAAAAGAAAGGAACGTACGAGGAATGTGAAGCCGGTGACGGAGGCAAAGGAGGTGGCGATGGAGGCGGCAGAGAGGGGAAGAGAACCGAGATGGCCAACGAACATGACGGAGATGACTTGGAGAGAGTATTGAAGGAGGCTTACACCAATGAGAGGAGCAGAAAGCCATAGCTGTTTCTTCACTTCCTCCTTCACACGGATCGTCGTCGTGTTTCTTTCTGTGATTAGAAGCGGAGGAGTCACACCATCTCCCATCTTTTCTCTCTTTTTTTTTCTGCAAACGTCAGAAAACTATGTTAAAATAATCTGAGAAATACAATAACAAACTCTTTATCTGTGTCCCTTTTTAGGGTTTCTTGTGAAGCCGTCGTTGATATATACTCCCTCTTTTAAATAATACATGTTTTGAGATTTTCACACTTTTTAATAAAACATATTAAAATTTACTTATTAGTGCATAGTTTTTTGTTATTTTATATTTCCTATATTTCTAAACCAATAAAATTTCAAGAAATGCAATTAATATTTTTGAGATTCACAATTATTCATAATTAGTTGACAAAAATTACATTAAAAATATGAAAAATACATCTTTTTGAAACAAAAAAAATTCCTAAAACATACATCTTTAAAAAACAGAGGGAGTATGCTTTTTCACGTAACAATATATTTTAGAGCTTTTTACCAAAAAAAAAATATATATTTTAGAGCTGTCTCTAGTTTATTTGTTTTGTAGGGTTTGTGGCCAATGCTGGAAATATTTAAAATTAAAAATCTCGATTATGTTTTTATATAAAAATTAACTAATAAATTTAAACGGTTTATCCTCTCGACTAGGCAGAATATTTTTCATTAATGTTTTTACACAATCTGACTCAAACATTATGATCAAATATTCTCACAAATCCACAACCATCCATTTCTATTCAAAGCTTCCGATTTTAGACTGTGAGTGGCTTCTCGTTCTCTTTTCAACCAAACAAAATTTATCCTTACCTTTGGTTATTAGTTATTACCGAACAAAATGTACATTAACGAAAAATAATTTATTTTAAAATGATTTAAAGTTTATATTTTCTGTATGGTTCCAAATTGCAAAAATAATTTTGAATATATGTACAATCAAAATTCTATAACGCAAACAAAAATAATTATTGTAATGCACATATAATGGTGAAAATTGTACTTACTTTCATAGCCTGCATCATTATTAAACGTTTTACTTCCTCATGTTTGTTTAATCATTGATTATCCAGAAAATTGATCAAAAATATTTCCATGAACCATCTATTTGACACTAACAAGTAACAACCATGTTGGACCATCTATTTGATAAGCAAATGTGAATTACCTTTAAAAAAAATGTGAATTACCTATACTTGAATAAGCAGAAATATATATTTTTTTTTTTGAAACTGGCAGCAGAAATATTTTTCATGAGATCTATTTGACACTAATAGTTATCGAATTGTTGTTTGTGTTCAATGTCTTTCTTTTGTTCCATTAGATGCCTCCATTGGAAGTGTGTGAATAACAAACTTAATAGTCCTTCCGTTACACTTAATCGCAGCGCCACAACTTCAGCATAAATATTTACTTCAGGCAACAATATTGCTCACTAAACTAGTCACTACCTTCTAGAGGAAAAGAGAAAAAAAAAAAGACAACTAATGAAATTGTTGACGCGTTACTAGAACGAGCGGAGCCACACTGCGACACGTCAGCGTATTAAAAGCAAACCAGAAAAGAAAAACGAAATTGTTGACAGTGGGATTTGAACCCACGCCCTTTCGGACAGGAACCTTAATCCTGCGCCTTAGACCAACTCGGCCATATCAACTTGTTGTTCGTTTCAGAGTAACAAATTAGTATAACAAGTATATAAAATAGACGTTGCAAATAGAATTGGAAAGACAGAGAGAACACTGAAAACTTAGGCTTGACAAATTTAAAAGCATAGTGGTTGGTGCGTCCATGTGAGTGGTAAGAGGTAGATGGTTAAGGCACCAATCACAAACTACTTGGTCGTGATACTGTCGAAGGGTCAGAAATGATTGGTCTTCTCTAGGCCTACCTTATCAAATGTAACATCAAAGCTCATGATAAGAGAAAGAGACTGAGATGTTCTGGAATTATTCTAATTTGGACTTGTCTCAGTTTCGAGGTGATGACTATCTTATCTTCAGGGGATATCCGAGAGGAGAGAAGCCTTCACTTGGAACAAAGACTTTCTCAGCTTCAGTCAGTATATATATCTCAAGGCATCGAGGTGAGTTTCTTGTATCTTGTTCTAAGAGTAGAGCGCATAGCAGCAAAAAAACTAATAGTTAGGTGAAGCGATATAGCTTTATGCCATGTTTCCCACATGGGGAAAGCTTACTGAACAAGATTTATGTCAACCATCTTTGCAAAGCATGTGAAGATCTCATATCAATTTCATACTTACAAGAAGATGAAACTCGAGCAGACAAAGATCATAATTTAATTAACTTGATAAATAACTCACAGGGTTAGTTTACAGAAGACACACACTGTTTTCCCTGGCGAATATTACAACAGGGAAAATCATAGGTGTCTGGCAAATTATTCAAAAGGAAAACAATTGTTTCTCTTAACAAATCTAAATAGAGAATTACACTGTTACTAATCAGAAAAGTAAAAGAAATAGTTAAGAAAACATGAAAATTTATAAACTAAAAAGAGTAAAATATACAAGATGGAGTGGTGTGACACAAACTTACCATGTAACCTCCCAACAAAAAACGTTTAAGAAACTAAGCTGCAAACCATGATAAGCACTCCTCATCAAATGCACCATATGAATCAAATCCAGAGTAAAAGGTGCTACTATCAAACGCCAAGTCATCGAATGGAGACAGAATGCTACCGTCCAAGAGTTTAACTTGGTCACTCTGAAACTGAGTCGGCAAATCTCTTCCTGTGACGCTGTCCTCATTCCCATGGGGTTGAAGTACTCCTCCTGGGGCTTCAAAGCCGTAGTTGTGAGGCGGTGCTTGTGCGTTCATTTCTATCTGTGTATGCTCTTCCTGATTATGCACAAACACTGCAGATGGATTATAGAAGTTATAGCCTGATCCAAACTGCAACTCCTGGTTTGGGTTTGGTTCGTAAAGCATTGGCCTTTCGTCTACATGCATCATAGCTAGTCCATCGACAGGAGGAAGGTAAGCATAGTTGTTACTGAACTCAGGAACCACCACCAACTCCAGACCGTTTTCCTCTGGTCCTAAGGCGATGTTCGGTTCTAAAACACTCTCTTCTTGTTGATGAGTAGTACCGTTTATGTTATATTCTAGCAGAGGAGCACCAACATGATTCATATCAGGTAAACTATTTCTCTGTTCAGCTTCTTCTGGCTGTTCTTCCTCTTGTCCATTGACAGTTCTTCTAGGTCTTTTCCTTCTCCGGTGTTTATCTGCTTTATCTTGATCTCTTACTGGTTGTGAAGTGTCTGTTGGTTGTTCTTTTTGAGTTTGCTTTCTTCTATTGTCTTTAGAAGAAACAGAACCTGAAGCCTCCTCCGTCCCATCAACATCATAGTCACTGTCACTATTAATCACAGTCTTTCTCCTCTCTTCGTTATCACCTCTCCGGTGTGTCTCAGTTACATTAGAAGCTCCATTGTCACTGAGAGACTCCTCCTCCTCTTGGTTCAAAACCGCCAGCCAAATCGCGCTCTCCTTAGCCGTCATCTTGTCCTGCAAACACTTAGACTGGCGAACATGCCTCTTGATCTTGGCAACATCCGGCAACATATGATTGATCACAGCCGTCAAAACCCCAACTTTCCACATCTTCTTGAGATCATGCGGCTTCTTGTAAGGAGGAGGACTCTGTCCTTTCCCCAGTCCAAGCTTCTTCACCCACCACTCTTCATCCCCACTCGGCCACCAAGGCGGAGGCATCCCTTTCTCCAAAGGATACTTCCTCTGCGGAGGATCACAATGCTGCATCAGAGAAGACAGCAAAGACCCTAAAGTAGCATCCTGCAAATCCTGCAGAACAAACTGAGAGTTTCTATTCCCATCCCACTTCCCGAAAGCTAATAAACACTCCTCCTCATGCTTAGCAATCGCTGCTGGACCGTTCTTGTCGAACTTCACCTTCTCTTTCCACCAAGCTCTTATGTTGTCAGAGGAACCGCTCACAGGCTTCCCCTTTTCGGGTATGATACCGTAGACGAAGCCACGGACTTTGCAGACTTCCATGAGCTTTAGCATGTACTTGAGTATACCGTCTTGAGCTCTGGACATTTTCTTCCTCTGCGCTTGATCAGAGATCTTCTTAGGCTGCGACTCCTTCGTTTGAGAAGCTTCTTCGGTTTTAGTTCGGTCTTTGATTCTTTTGAGCCTGACACGGTCCTTCCACATCCGTCTCTCAAGGTCTTCGGCATCAATCTCTTCGTCGCTCACGTCAATCTCCGCTACAACATTATCGCTAGCTAAGTCATCAGGCTCATTTTCCATCCTAGCAAAATCAATAAAGAAACAACCTTTTTTTAATATTAAGCAAACATAAACGAAGATTCTAATTTTGCTAGGAGAGAACAAAAGGGTCCAGAATCATCTGTGGGTATTGAAAGTTGGAAACTTTTTAACCTCCAAAATAAGAAAGGAGCATAAACACTAAATTGAATAGAATGGTCCCTAACCTGATGTCTGCTACGGACATAATGAGATCGCCTCCGCCCATGTACGAAAAAGGATATCAAACCTTTCGAAATTGCAAGTCCCTGAAGGAAGAAAGTTAGGGTTCTTTATTTATTATTCTCTCCTCAAGTTCAGGTGGAAGAGTAAAAATTGGCTGCGAAATTTGGGAAGGAACCTAGGAAAGGGCCGGTATTTTGTGGCAAAAACCCAAAGGCCATTTATTTGTTTTTGTTTTGTTATTTCGTAACCAATTGTGTTTTCTCTTCTCCTTCTGTCTGTTTTTTCTTTTAATTTTGTTTTGCTTTTATAGTAACAACTTTTTTCCCTCGTGGCAACAAAACAGAACAAAGAAGTTGACTTTGTAACGACATATTTTGACTATACGGACGAAAAACCTTAAAGATGATCAGTCAGGTAGGATCTCAACGCTTCATTCATTTTATTCCGTAAACATCTTCTTCTAACCAAATGTGCCTAAGTGAATTTAGAACATCTTGTCTTCATCTTACCACGGCGACCCTTTCTTTCATCTCTCTCCAAATTTATAACCAAACTCGTTCCTAGTCGAATTTAGACCATCTTGTCTTGATCTGCGAGACTGCGACGAGTTGAAATTGTTGGCTTAAAGAGGACAACAATGTTCAATCACTCTTCAAGCTACAACGGACAACAATGTTCTACGTAAACTTAAACTCCACAATCCACAATAGTAGAAAACAATCTCAAACTTCATCTTCTTCCTTCTCTCGTTGCATCATTGAGTTGGTTCCTAATGGCAGCGAACGGAGGGCTTACAACTGCCAAGCCTGACGCTTGCATCAGATGACGCTAAACACATCATTCTATCGTCAGATCCTAAGGTAAGTAAGTAGTTTCTTATAGCTCAACTAGGGAAAGCCCGCGCTTCGCGCGGGATTTAATATTTTGTCAAATATATTTTAAGGTTGTTTTTAAATTTACAGAATTGTGATCATCTTTGGGTCGGGTCAGTTTTTGAAATGATTTGTTTGCAATTAGTGTTTCTATAAAATTTTCGCTTAAGAGATTATTGGATATTGCATTGTTTTTATGTACAATGGTTGTGTGTTTCTTGTATTAATCCAGATATTAGAACTATTAATTTTAATGTCTAATTTGTAATCCAACTTGTTGATATTTGTTAAAATTCAAATTTTGATTTTCTAAATAGTACTCACTAACCATGAGCTAACATATTTAGCTTAAATTTTGAAAATAAATTTTATAATCTACTTGTAGTAATAATATGTGTCATACCGATTTTGCGTAATTATGACAGTAGCATTTTATTTTATCTATTAAATAGATAAACAAAAACATAATAGCGTTAGATAATTAATGTTTAAAATTCTGATATATCAATATAATTGATATTCAATGCTCAATTGGCTTTCTAAGAAGAGACAAAAATTTACTCTATTGTTTTGCAAAAAAATCTATTGGTATAAATAGATAGATTGTGTTTCTATTAACAATTAGCTGGATTTTGTATTAAATATGAATATTATTTATTCTATAAATATAATGTATTTAAAATTATTGACTTGTGTATTATAAAATATTCAAAATATTATTATACTATACATCTAGGTTGAATTTAAAATTTATTATAGTTTTTTCAGCTTATTATAGTTATAATATTATAACTAAATTAATTAGTTATGTTTTTTTTTCATCAATTAGTTATGTTATTTTAAGTAAATTATGATGCATAGATTTATGATTTGAAAATGATAAGTTGCTTAATGTATTATTTTAAAATTGATGGCCATGCTTGTTAGGTGTCTATTAAGGATTTTTCTAGTTTAATTGGTCTGTGAATATGCATATTGAGCTTTTGTTTGTCCAATATCATATTTTTGTACTAATGAACTTTAGTTATTGGGTTTTTGAATGATGACTAAAAGAAAAAATGAAAATATACCTCCGACCTAACCTAAACGTATTCTTCCTTTTCTTTTCACTACATCATCCCATCTTCTTCATTTCACCTCCTCACCTTCTTCTTTCACCACCTCACCGCATCTTCTTCTTCACCAACTAATCTTTTTCTTTTTCATTTAGTTTTGTTCTTCTTGTTCTCCTACTTCGTTTTCCTCCCTCGATTGCTATTTTTTTAATGCTTCAGTTAACATATGTAGGTTGTTTCTTTCACTTTCTATAAATTGGTTCAATTCTATAACTTTTTCTCAGTCTGAACAAAACAATTATTAACTTAACCGATTCTTTTCGGATAACCAAAATCGCATGTTTAGATGTAATCCTCTGTAGTTTTTGACAGAAACAAAGTTTCCAGAATTTAATTTGATGCGGATTACAGGTGTGGATGTGACGGGGTCTGTGCTGTCTCGTCTCAGTTTAGTTGGTAAAAGAAAAGCTGGATGATAGATTTGGACTTCGATAATAATTTTCAATAACAGTGGGAGCCCACCCGCGAAGCCCAAAAATAACAAATGAAAAAAACAAAATATAGAACGCACTGCTTAAATTAAACGAACTTGTGTCATCTTGTGGTGATAGTATTTGATGAGATGGCAAGTTTAGAGGAGAGAAACATTTTTTATACACTAAATGATTGAGTTGATATTTGTTTTAGATTTAAAGTTTGGTTATCTGTTGTGTGATACTCGTTATTTTGCGGTTATATGATTGTTAATTTTTCTGCTCAGCCACCAGTATGCCGATGACATCTCTTGATATTTGAATGAGACTTACATAGTTACATGTACCCCTAACTTTTTCTTGAGGATGTTGTAAATGTGAGGTACAACTCAACTCTGGTTATGCTACAATCTAGGGAGCAATGTGTGTGGTGTATTGAGAAACAGGCTTTAAATAGACTCAGTTTTTTTCAATTGAGACCTACGGGAAAGGAAAAGAAATGAAATCTCATTGTCATCAAAATGTTTTATTTGAGCCACAAACTAAGTTTTCATTAAAACAGAAAGATGAACAAACTTTGAGAACATATCTCTGTTGTCTTAGTGGATAAACTAAGCTATATCGTGGTGTCAACGTTTTGGTTTTTTGATTATCCTTACTTTGGTAATGTATCAAATTAACTCATTGTTCAACTGATAATTATAGATGTAGAAATGTGGATTTGTGATAAATTTTGATGATAATGCTGTTTCTTTTTTTCTTTTAATTCTTATTCATGGGAGTGTGTGTATGTCAGAAAAAAGCCTATAACAACCTTATGTTTTTGCGTATGGATTTTAAATATCTATTTTTGCATAATCCCTACAATATTTGCTTGTAGACTAAGAAAATATGTTTTCTATATTTAAAAGAGAAAATATCTAGTCATGAGGGAAGCTAGCAGGTCACAGGCTGCCATCTCCATGAATCATAGTCATATGGAGACGACATTGCTAAGAGCTTCCTTTCAGCATCTTAAGCATTCTATAATATGTAAGGAATCCAATATGTAGTTAACTGATCTGTAGAACATATTTCCAGACTTAAAAACAAACTTAACAACTAAACATTGTCGATCTTATGCTTGTCATCCTTAACAATATGCACACCAAATCCAAAAAAACCAAGCAATGTCTTCACTTACAGGTTTTTTAAAAAATTACCACTAATCTAATGAGAAAGAACAAATGTTAATATTAAACGTTAACCAGAGTGAATTCAAGTGTCTTGGAAAGATACACAACTATCACACTGGAAGAATAGAACAATATAAGAGCACCGCTTATAAACACAAACATATTAAAATCATGCAACTTTAGCAAATTTACAAACTTATCTAAACATAAACAAAAGCTCACTTGGAAAATCCGACCACTTGGAAACCTGGCGATTACAATTTTTAGTGCTTCATCACTTGGCCCTTTGGGTTTGTCTTTTCCTTTTCCAGCACTTTTAACTTCTAGCAGAGGCCCATCTTGTTGAGATGCACTGACATCTGGTTCCCTCTCATTAAACCTGTGAATCCACACTTGTTAAAGTTACAATGTTAGGATCTTTACCAAATCTTTCATATATGAAAACTATTCAAATCTTGTAGAATGAAGCTTTAAAGATTGGTTACACTAAACACTTCCATAAAGAAGCATACATGGAGGAATAAAAATATATTCTGTGCAGAATAATGTAACGAATAAGATGGAATTTCTCATTCCTCTTTCTAGTGTGTCCAGAAGAGTAAGACAACAAACCAGATCCGTCGCTCCGAACTTCACTGAAAAAGGATCCTGCACCCCGAGTACTTGGCCTCTACCAAAATTCAATCTTAAGAATCAAAACAGTTTTAAGAATTAACAATCCCAAGCCACTACAAATAACAAACAGAGGAGCTAGAGTGCGAACACTGAACCAGCCTTGAGACAGTCCCTAAAAGCGGCGAGACGGTGGAAATTTACGGTAGTTGGCATGAAGGTTGACTAAAAAATTGTGAACAGAGAGCATAATCAACAAATGGTCTCAAAATATATAATAAAAAAAAAGATTCAAAGAAGATCTGGGAAACATGACGAATATAATCATACGATTAAAGATCGGAAAAACCTTCAAGGAGGTGTAGCTCCAATCCCATCTAACTCGCCACAGCGTTTGATGTTTCGAGCATCCTAGAATCGGAGCAAACGCACCTCGACACTGGAAGAACACCGCCGGCCTGCAAATATTGTGTTTGTTTAGGATTTTCATGAACTGAGACGAATGATGTTCTAGGGATGCAGCAGTACCTTTTTATAGATTGAGGAACGTCGTCTTGAAGAGATAAGGATCATTGAATGAGACTTTGTGCTTGATTTGCATTGATGGAGTTAAGAATTTTCATAAAGTCGATGAATGAAGAAAACGAAACGACGAAGCATTACTCGTTCCTTCCCGACGCTTCGTCTTTTACTCATCATTCAAAAACTCCATTGTTGGGTTCGATCTTCAAGAGTAGCTCTGGAATGGCGAAGATGAAAACGGGTTTCAACCCTAAAATCAGAACCAACGCGTTTTCACTTATTTGGATTGGATTCCATTACCGCAAACCAAAGCCCATATACATTGCACAGCCAGATAAATGAAACGCAGTGTTTTATTGAATGTGACACGTGTCACTTTCTTGTATCCCTATTTTCCTACGTGGATGAAGGAGAAGAGAATGGAACTTTTCTTTATAGTATTAGATACCTCTTTTGACCTTACAGCCCGCGAGTAAACCTAAGTAATAAATGTAAGTGTGCTCTATAGATTACATAATGTGTTTTGAAACAGACAAATGTGTATGATATTGGTGACTTTATTATTACAGTAACATCATTGAATTGGCCACACTATTTATGTAGATAATAACCTTCTAGATGTTAACTTGCACGAATCATTTTCATGTGATCTAATAGCGTTAGATCTCATCGACCCAACATCTTTTTGTAGTTGCCGACCTAATAATCACCAACCAAAAGATTGATCTTAACCCACACGCAATGTGGGGTTCACATCTGTGACTTGTTTCCATAGGTAAGTAATAGTAACAATTTGCTGCTTCTTACAAATGTTTTTCATCAGCATAAAATAGCAAATCATGAGCAATAATCCCCAGAGAAGAATCTAACATCAGATAGTGATTGGGATTAATCTCCAGATCAGGAATCATCATCATCATCAAAGGAGGAGAACTTATCTCTATATATCTAAGACTTTTTAAACATATGGCATCGTTTTACAGACCGGACAAGAGTTCTTCCTCAGCAGCCATTGTTTCACACAGTGGATATGGTACCTGTGCCCACATCGTAACTTCCCTACCTCGTCCTTACCCTCGTACTCTTCCTGTCGGCAAACAAACACAAGAACGTGGGGTTGTTGTTACAAAAAAAAAGAGAATGAACATCTGAGTGTAATGAAACCACAACAACTGGAGCTTACTTGACAGATGCTGCACTTTCTATCTTCTAGTTGTGCAATTTTCTGAAATTGTTTGACTTTGCAGAGACAGGTTTTGATCTGCTTTTCATTAAGTCCAGTGTCCACATACCCAATTCTATCACCAAGCTCCAAAAGTTGCTGTTTTTTTTTCACACAACGGAACAAACACAAAACTCTTTAATTAAAAAAAACATAAGAGTTAAGATACTCTTTTGTAAGAAAGGAACATAACATTACCTCGTAAGACATGGCATCGACGTTGAGCCTCAAGTCACGGAAGTGATCGTGAGAGCTTAACATCCCTCCCATTACAAAACCATTCTGTATCATCATCATCTACAAACAAAACCATCTAGATGAAAAACAATGCCCACACAAACTTAGTCAAGAACACACTCTCTAACCTCGTCGAGTCCATTAGGGTAAGGTTGTCGTATATGACGATGATGATATCTATCGGAGAAAAGCGTCTGCGTCTGTTCATCATCCCTCGACGTCAAATCAGAGTCAAAGTAAGAACTAGTTTCTTGATTATGAGATCGCCTCGGAGGAACAGAAGAGCCCTGCACATAATGTTAAAACACTTTTGAGTTTTAAGACAAGACTTGTGTAATAATAATAAATAAAAAAGACACAAACCTCTCGATCGATTTTGCGTCTCGCCGGAACGTTCCTTCTCGGAGGCTCCGCTTCGACGGGGATATTCGTGCCGGAGACCACCGCATCGGTGGAAAACCCGATCCCGGGTCCGCACCAAACATCAGGAACCGGACCGCAACCGCTTCTATCTGCCTCGCTCAAGATCTTGACCGAGCCGCCATTGTAGCTACTAGTACAACCCTTGTTCTTCTTCTTGCTCTTCGTCTTCTTGGTTTTGGCATCAGTGGCGTCCCAGTTCGCGGAGGAGCGGATCACGGCGGGGACGGAAACCTTCTGGGAGGCGGAGGAAGTGCAGCCGAGGCTGCGAAAGGAGGAGGAAGAGGTTTGGGGTAAAGGGTTTGGTTTCTTTGCCTTTCTTCTGGTGGGTCCGTTGGATGATGAGGATGAAGGTAAGAGGAAGAAGGTGGACATGGCGGATTTAGAGATGCGGTTAGGTTTGGGGATTAGAGGCTCATCGGCGGCGGAGGGATATGGTGGGAGGTTGTTGTTCATGGGTTGTTGGTGTCTGATGTGGTGGCAGATTGTTGTCGAAGAAGTAGACGAGGGATCTCCAGAGACAGGCATTGTCTTCTCTCTGAGAGAGAGAGAGAGAGGAAGAGATAATGGAGTGGTGGGGAGAGAAGCGCACACACACACACACACAGCGCGGGGAAGAGTGTGATGGACTTCTTAACTTGGTTTTAGTGAAACTAATTAACGTATCAATTTAATCAAATCCACTTTTCGTATATTATATAGTTTGTGTACTCTTGAAGTCTACAAGTGAACTGATCATATATTTTTCTTTTCACATGCAAGATTTGTGTTTCGTTTATACTTTACTGAGTTTTTAGGACATCATTATTGATAAGAAAAATCTTATAAGTATTTTACCGATATTTAATATGTATTTTAGTTATAATTAATTAAATAAATAAATTTAAAATTTACAAAAAATTATAAATCAAGTGTCTTAAGAGTTTTTCAAAACTTAAATCCTGAGGTAAAAGAGGGTAAATTAAATACCAGAATTTTCGATTTTTCTTTTTTTACTTCCAATCAAAGCATTAATATTTGACTTGATTTAAATAACCTTTTTTTTCATTATGTTCACTTTTGTCACGAAGATAAAGGAGGAAAATTTATTGTCTTTGCTTGTATATGTAGAAAAGGTCTCTCATGTCACTTTTACTTTTCTTATTTGTCAGAGCTATATTCCAATTTTTATTTATTCGATGTAAGGAAGACGAGATGCACTAGAGGGTCCCAGGTTTTGATTATGCTTTGGCCACAAAATTGAAAAGAATCTGCAAGTTTCTATATATCGAAACCTGCCACATGGATTAACACAATTACCCAAAGAATATTGGTCCGGTTTTGATGGGAAATAGATTAGCTGTAAACAATTACTGTGGTTGATATTTGAGATAAAAATAAAAATGATAAAACATGGAAGACTGTTAGGTGCGTCAATTAGGTGTTGAGTGCAAAACCAGAGTCCAAAAGTCTCAAGACTTTCAACTTTATTCTCCTCGGAGCATGGCCCAAAAACTCCACGACAAACGACATTGTTATTTTAGGTTGCCAAATTGTATTTCTGTCGATTAGTTACTGAGTCGTAATTCACAAGAACAATCTAACACGAAACAAAATACTAGAATCATACATTTTCTATCCATCTACCAAATTTATCAATGGCTAGCAGTAATAATAAAATGAAGCATTTGTCTGTATCTTATTAATGAGAAAGTAAAGCATATATCTATTTATCTTTTGGATGAGAATTGATACATTATTTAAAAGTAAGCTATCTTAATTTCAGCTAACTAACAATGATCTAATTGTTTAAATACTCATCCAATTTCAATGATAATATAGCAAAGTTAGTATTTAAATATTTCCACTGTTCCTAAAATCAAATGCATTTTTTTCCTTTCAAAACTGGCCTAATTAATCGGCCTAAGTCCTGATCAAATGGCCTAATTAATCGAAAGCAATTAACATTCTTAGAACCAGGCCCAGTGGACTTTCAAAAAAATCAAATATCAACCACAGTTAGTATTTAAATATTTCCACTGTTCCTAAAATCAAATGCATTTTTTCCTTTCAAAACTAGCCTAATTAATCGGCCCTAAGTCCTGATCAAATGGCCTAATTAATCAACTGTCAAGCTCTGGGAACTCAGATCCGTCGCCGTTGCATAATCGGTTTGTACATCTCTCTCTTCGTTTGTCTCCTTTGACTCTATAGGAATCCAATTTAACTTTTGAGCAGTCAGTAATCGATAACTCCGTATAAATAGTTGAATCTTTTTCGTAGATTTTGGAAATGAAATTTGATTTTATATTTGTGGTGACAGAGTAAAATGGAACAAGAGGCAGCTGAAACTGCGAGGGAGTCGCTGGAGCTTGTGTTTCGGATGTCGAACATCTTGGACACTGGTCTCGATCGACATACATTGTCTGTTTTAATAGCTCTCTGCGATCTTGGTCTTAACCCCGAGGCTCTAGCTGCTGTCGTCAAGGAGCTTCGCCAGGAATCTGGCAACAACCATGGCAGCCGCTTAAGATAATAATTCAAATCCTTTGGAAGATGGATCAATACTGAAACATCTGCGATTGATTTTTTTTTTTCTTTTTCCTTTTATGTTTCGGTTTTATTCTGCCATTAAACTTATCGAGTGTTCCTGAGATATAGAGTCTTATGAGGGGCCGAATCACAAAGTTACCCTCCTCATCTTCTTGTCACCATTAGTAGTCTTATCTAGTACACAGTTCACATGTTTTACTAATTAGTTTTCAATTGATTATAAATGGTATCCAAATGAATAGTAAACTGAAGGAATAACGGGATGATAAATTACCAAAAATAAACATATTCATCATATATATAGTCGAGTTATTTCTCAAACTCGTCAAAACATAAAATCTTTGATTTAATACCGTGAATGGTTAAAAACATCTGCATCATGTTGTCAAAACATGAAAAATGTGAACAGCTAAAATACCATTAAGCGAAAATATTACTCTTATTGAAATTTTTACACATTCCTCCTATAATATACAGATTTTTTTACTTCCCAAGACACATTTTGAGTTTCGTATATCACAGCAAGGCACATTCCACTTGAGGAGTAGTTTATTAAGAGTCAAAGACCTTAATGTCCTTATAGTGAATGAAACCGAACCGGAGTCGATATTGCCATAAACCAAACCATATAAAAAAAAAAACTTAAACCAATTCCCAACTCTTGTATCGTGATTTTCTCATTCCCGCTTTTCCCCACTCTCTCATTCTCTCCTTACGATTGCGGCGGAGATCAAGAAAGAACCCTAATTCCAGTCTCGCCGTTTCCATCTCGTCATTCCCGGCTGATACGAAATTTGCTACCGCTCCTCTCCGGTGTAAACATCATTACCAACACAGATTCCGTCATGAGAGGTAAATAACTCCGATTTAAACACAGATTACTCTTTTTCAATTATGATTTCTGAAAACAAAACATGACCTTTGCTCTTTTTCTCTAATAGATGAACTATTTTTACCTAATTTCGGCCAAGATCTATGTTTTTTGTTCTGTAGAATTTTGTTAATTTTATCTAGAGATTTCGCTGTCTAGTTTTGCTATGTTTCCTGCCGTCCCACCTCGTGTTGGTTTGGTTGATTTTACATTTGTTAAATGCGTTAAAAATGGTGTTTTTTCCTCAGCTTAGAGTGATTTTACATTTTGATTTGTTTCTCCTCAACTCCTGTGTTTAAGATCTGTATTGTTACGATATGTGAAGTTACGTTTTGTGTGTATTGTAAAGTGTATCATGAAATCCGTTAGGTTCACAGATCTTAAAGAGGTTCAATTTTTATTTTGGTTTATGATGGTTTCAGTTTTTTGATATCAATGTTTACGTGATCTTATAGGAAAGAACAAACCCGATAACCTCCGAGACTTTTCGCAAGTTTTCCATACCTCCACTTCACCCAACAAGACAACTCTGTTCCACGCTCCACAACTCCTCCACACACAGCTCCTTCGTACACAACTCCCCTGAAG
Source organism: Raphanus sativus (assembly GCF_000801105.2). Taxonomy (NCBI): domain Eukaryota; kingdom Viridiplantae; phylum Streptophyta; class Magnoliopsida; order Brassicales; family Brassicaceae; genus Raphanus; species Raphanus sativus. Next base: position 12,531,780 of record NC_079517.1, read on the forward strand.
ACACTTCACCCGTCCACAACAGTCCCATCCACAACAGTTCCGTCCACAACAGTCCCGAACACACTACGCCCATCCATGATTCCCTTTCAAACACACCATAACTCCTGCGAACTCAAACTACTCCACATGTCAGCTATCGTTCCGGTCTTCCGGGGATTGAGCAAGAAAGATAATCCTATGTTATTTTCGTTACCTTCCTCGATAATGCAAGTGTAATTTCAACTTGTTTTAGTAATGTCATAGCTAAAGAAAACTTGTTTCCATATCTGATGGTTTCATTTTTTTGGTATCAATGTTTTCTCTCTTATACACAAGTCCCTCGTACACAACTCCCCTGAACATGCTTCACCCGTCCACAACAGTCCCGTCCACAAGAGTCTCGTCCACAACTGTCTCGTCCACAATATATTTGTTTACGAGAAAGTTAACAATTTTTTTTTCATTAATGGCAAAATCGTAAATACTTCATCTTTTTCTTTTTAGGGTTTTGTTTCTTCTGCGAATTTTCATGGCCGCCGCACACATTTCTAACATGATTTATCATTATTTTCTGCCATTTTCTTATTATTTGTGTTCAAAACACTAGATTCATCACCTAGAATTCAAATTCAACCTTAAAACAAACATAAACGTGATTTTTTTTTATGCACCCGATTTTTCTGGCCGCATTTGATAGCACAAGATTAAATTGTGGATGAAGCAATCCAATGGTCGATAGCACTTCTAACATTCAACCTAAAGGTGAGAGACAAAACTCTACTAAAATCACATCCGCAGGTTCAAAAAGTGCTTTATGCAATCCAACGGTGGGAGACAAAAGTAAAAACCAAACACACTTTATTGTTTGAACCGGCTGGGATTTGCCACTAACCGGCTTCAGAAACCAAAGACATATCAACACTCGCTTCATTAAGGGCAAAACAGAGAAACAACACCACTAGATCCAAAAGAAAGTGCCTCACATGCACAATGTGTTCCAACTTGCAAACAAAACTCAAAATGTGCCTCTTCCAGCAATCAACTCTAATATACAGATATACATATATATATACAATGTAATCCATGTTTTTACCATTGTATATATAGTTACACCTTTATTTGGAAAGAGTCTAACCATCATGTGAAGGCACAAGAGGCTTCATATTCCAATACTAACGTAGATGAGGATTTTCAAAAGGGTTCATATGACTTTGTGACGAAGATCCGGTAATGTTGAAACATACACCGAATTCCATTGGGGTCGTGGTAATATAGCCTTCGTTAATCATCTCCATATTGTTGGGAGATCTCTCTAGAGCATATCCGTTTTGTTGATACGATTTATGGTTTTCAATGTTGTGGTAGTGGTTGTTTCCACCATACGGCTGCTCCATAGTATGACCTATATATGACCAAAATTATTTCATTAACTTACTATGCCCAACTTTAAAAATAGTTGTACAAAATTATGTTACTAACAACTATATCCTATTCTAAATTACCTGGTGTCAAAAGAGGAACCTCGTTTGTTTTTATTTCCATCACTTCTAACTGATCCCACTTTGAGTAAGCTTGTCGAGCTAGCCTCTTGATATAGAGCTGCAACCAAATGTTACCATTAACGAAATAAAAATACAGTTTTTCCAAAGGATGACTTCAAATTCAAAGAAGAAAGATATATACTTGATTCACCGCTTCTCCACTAGAAAACACCTGACAATTGATCACTTCGCATATTGGATTCAAGGTCAACGAAAAATTAGTTCCTCTGTGAATGTATAACTTATTTCCTAAAGTACACTCTCGAGCATGTTTATATGTGACATCCCACATTTTATCAGACATTCCTTGGCCCAAAATCTGTAAACAAACAAACAAACAAACAAATCCTTATAAGTCAGACAATCAAATTTCTCACAAAAACATGATCGGTATACAGATAATACTTCTCTGTCAGTAATTAGGACAAATTAAATGATTAATAGTTTTACTTGACGGAGTCTGTCGAGGTCAACGACGGATAACTTCAAAAAGTCTTGAACAGTATTGATGTTTTCAGCAGTGAGCTTCTTGTGAAAGGCCCCATCTTTGCCTATCTTCTCTAGTCGCCACACGTCGTCTTCTAACATTGGTGGGTGATGTTTCTTGTACACTTCACCAAACCCCAAGAAGTACAAAACAAAAACTATTAATACAATTTTTTCAAACTTGTATTATTTGTTTGTCCCTAATACGTACTTTATGTATCTGCTTATGCTTTGCGAACTATGATATCACGACGAATTAATGTAAGGAATGGTTCATAGACAGAATATATGTAAAAGCATTTACCACGACTTGTTGCATTTATATAAAGTGGACACTTGTTTGCTTATGGTCCACACCGCAAATAATGTCAATTTGTCAATGGCATACAGGTTGAAATAATAAGTAAGTTTGTGTGGAGACAAAAAAGCAGACTTTGTAAGGAAAATATATCACGACTAGGACAACCAGAGAATTCAAAATAATTCGACCAAAGACAGCAACATTGATGTAACCCATTTCTTAATATAATATTTTAGTTATTAAAACTAATATTCTTCTTAAACAAATAAAAATAATACATTATATATATATATATGTACCATATGTAATTATTATTTGATGAATAAGAGTTCGTGACAAAAAAAATCAAAATATCAATTACGATATAGTTTTGACAAAAAAAAAGAAAATATCATTTTAATGTATTTCTATTGCACATATGTTGCATAGAATCTATATGTTAAGGTGCGTGATTGATATAGTGCAATCATATATGGTTAGGTCAAAGATAATGGAAACATGTTTCTTGTGATGTTATGTTTCTGTCACATGTCTAGTGGAGTGCTTTAATCAATGAATCTACAAAAGCCAAAATATATGTACATATATATTTGTTAATAATTACTAATTAGGGTAAATTAGCAAAGATCAGGAAAAGGAACTTACATTCTCCACGATGATCTCTAACATTAAAGGCTTCAGTCATTGCTTCACAAACCGAAACCCCTTGACCGCTACTCCCTTTCGCAACTTTCACGCCAATTTTAAACTTTCGGCTACGAATCCAACTAGAGTTATCCGTAAACTCAACATCTCCAATAGTACCAACGCCGTTTCTCATGGTCACAGTAACTTCTCCAGCAAGTAACGGCCTTTTACCATCCCTTTCTTTAACGATGTTACGGTCAAACTCATCACTACTCCACTTATCACCCGAAGGAAAATCTCCGTGAAGGGCAACGATGTCTAGTCTGATCGGATGGTCGAGATTCACCGGAGCAGTGGAAAGATCATTGTTTGAGTCATCAACAAGGATGATCCGAAGTGGATTGTTGTCCTCGTCAATGATTTTACTTCCCGTGAATATTGGTTTCTTTAGATGCTTTGCGAACATTAGCTTTAGTGTCGGAGCAATATTCTCCCGAGCTTCTACTTGAAACGACGATGAACTAGAAAGTGATCGAAGTCTTTTACTTATTCCATGTTCCACTTCTTGCCTGACCTGTTTCCATCACCAAAACCAGTTATAAATTAATACTCTTACGATGATCTTTTATATGTTCTATAAAAGATTTTCCGTTTAATATTTCCTTGCACAAATAACAAAAGTGTATATTATTTCTGTTGTTAATATGATTTACTACACTATAATTCTGTATTAGCCCATGAGAAGCTTGAAAAAATATATAACGATCTTGCTAAGTATTTTTCCTAAAAAAACCCTAAAAAACTCCATGTACCAAAAATCATAATTCTAAAATATTATACGTAAAGTAGAAGTGGTGTAAAATTTGTATCCCTATATATATGTAGATCTCATCAGTAATCCTAAAATGATCTGTAACTTTGAAAGTGTTAATTCAAATCTTCATGAGGTTATGATAAATTAATAGTGATGGTATGCGTGGGTATGTGTTGTACATAACATAAGTGTATCGGATTAGACAGAAGATCGAATCTTTCTTATTTTATCACTTCTAACTCGCATACTAGGCGTTGTCAATGCTAGACTTCTGTATATTTGTGTGTGTGTATATATATATATATATGTGTGTGTGTGTGTATATATATATGTGTGTGTGGATGCATTTGATACTTGTTACTTAAGTCTCAATGTGATTAAACATGGTAGATACGTACCTCTAACTCTCAATATGATAATCTGATAAATTCTCTTGTTCTCTACTTATCTACATATATCTATGAGTTATCAATTTTAAAGTATAGATATGCACATGAACCTAACTATATTAACATACAATAATGTCATATTTCCGTTTTAACAGAAAACGAGTATTTATAAATAACAAAAAGTGAAATTAAAGTGTACTTACAACTTTTCTAAGAACAGGCTCTAGGGCTAACGAAAGGCTCTTCATAGTGTTCTCAGTATTCAATGCTCCAAACACACTGGAATTTGGCCGGGGGAAAAGTAACCAAAACGTTTATCAGAAAATGAATCAATAGAAGAAAAAACACAATAGAGAGAAAGAGAGAGATCGGAAGAGACAATATACATAAAATAAAAGCATACACGCATATATATATACTTTATATATATGTATATATTGAACAATGAACATCTTCCTGGCTAAAACTATGGTTGTAAATGATTAGTCATAATACAATATATGAACAAAAATATTCAAGAAGTTTTGAGGGAGTTTACGAGGCAAATAATGGAAGAGATTTCATCCGTTTCTCCGTTTTGTTTTCTTGGTCTGATTCTTGATCTTGAATTAATCTCTTCCCCGCCATGGGATCGGTGTGGTGATAGGTTCGATCAAATCTAGGGTTGATCTATTCTGTTGATAGAAATGTTTGATAATAATAAAGGGGCAAACATGATATATATGGATGGTTTTTATGAAATAAAGAAAGTTCGCAGAACGACAAAGGAAATAACCTGGCAAGTGGCAAAATTATGAAGGAGAGGCGAAATTTCTTTTAATAGCGTCATATATAGGGAGACTTTTGACGTCAACCCCAAAAGAGAAAGTGTTTTATATAACGGTTAACTAGATTTTGACCCGCCCTTTAAAGGGCGGGTATATGTTTTGTTTTATGTTTTTTAAAAAAATAATTTAATTTAATTTTTGTGTTTTTATAATTATATTAGTGTTTAATATTAATTTAATTTAATATATTTTTGGTGACTATATTCAATATGTCAAGTTGCATAACTATACACTTGTATCATATGCATTCATAAACAATTTTAAAACTTTATTTCTAAAGTTTGCAACATATTATATTTACTTAGTAGTTACCTAACATAATTTAGTCAAGAATATTTATATCCCAATCGCCCCAAAAAAAGTCTCATACTCTATTAGACATGATCTATATATTCGAACGGTTCTTAAATTATTATATTCAAAAACTAATATCAAACTCAACCCGCAATTAAAACCGAACAAATTTTTTGAAAAATGTTTAAAGAAATATTTTTTTAACATATTATGTTATATATATATGTAGTTGGGTTAAAATGGTCTTCACAAACTTTAAGTAGAATCACATTTAATAAATATTTTTATTCGAATAACCTATTTAAAACCCGTTAAACTAAATGAGTTCATATGAATATTTATTTCTATTAAAAATTCACTTAAACCAGTTAAACCCCGTCAATCATAAAATTAAATTTTATTAATAACCCGCTTCCACCATTAATTAATATTAATATTAGTTAACTTTATTAGTTAACTTTTAAAGTTTCATAAGAAATATATTTCCATCAGTTTATATATATATTTCTGTTTTAATTTTAATATATATATTATATATATATATATATATATATATTCCGAAATATTAATATTTTGTAAGCAAAACATATTTTGTGTTGTACATTTTTAGAAATTTAATTTTCATTTTTATTTTGGTAATTATATTTGTGTTTTTTGTTTATAATCATATTTATGTTTATAACCACCACGTATATTGTGGTTCTGGAATATTATTGTTTGTTAAATAAATAATGTGATTTTGAAATTAGATATGGGCTATATTATTAACTATTAGGTAACAAAAAAGAATAAGAAAAAAATAGTTTCAAGAACTTTTGGTTACTATCTGCGGTCCTAAAAAATCGGGAATGTAGTGGTTGTTATGGAATTTTGTTTGTTGTTGTTGTATTATATAAAGTAAAAATTATAGGTTAAGCAGTTATTTTATATGGCACATAAACGGTTATATATAGTTTCTATTTTTTTTTTAAGTTGGACACAACTAATATCAACTGGTCATGTTCCAAAATTAATAGTATTGATATTAAAAACTTAATAAAACCCGTAAAAATTGCTAAAATCAGAGGTTTCATGTCAAACTTATGGGTGATCGATATATAATTCAATTTTACTTAGATTGTTGTTTTAAAATTTTAAAATTTAATTTCACTATTTGAATTAGATATTTAAATAATTATTAAATTGATATTATTGTATTTTTATTATATGTCGTAACTCTAACTTGTTATAAAATTGTAAAAAATATATTTTTATGTGAAATGAGAACAAAATTTAGAGTTTAAAATTTTATTATATTTTTAATCTGTTCTTTTATTTTTAATATTGATATATTTATAATATCTATTTTATTTAAACATAAGCATCATTATTTTTTGCCCTAGCAAACCCTTGGCATATATACCTTTTTTGCCAATGAATTTGTTTTTAAGTATATTAATCTAATTATATAATTGTAACTTTATTTGATCAACAATTATATAATTGTAACAACTTTTGTAAACTGAATACATATCAAATAACATCTGCTCTTACTCCCTAATAATCAGGACCACTTCTTTCTCACAATAAATTAAAACTGTCGAGAACATTATTTGCCTACTCCACTAACACTAATTACATCATAATTATAAGGTCAGTTTCATTTATCCATTGGACCAAACATTTATCAATTGGGCATACTTCTAATTTAATAGTATAGATATTAAGTTTGATTACTTCTTCTTGTGGAGAGGGCACTCAGTGTCTACGAGTGTATGATAACATCCGATCCGCGGTCCGTTCTTTAACGGTTTTTTTTGGCAAATCTTCAAAATTATACTTTTTTTTACTGAATTCAAAATTATACTTTCTAAAATTTATCCGAAAATAACACCACCAACTGATAAAAATCTATAAATTATATTTGCTTCCACTGTTTCAGAAAAATATTATCTTAATATTTTCATATTTAAAAATAATGTTATTCTACTTTTAATGCTACTTTACATATTCAATTTTTCCTGCCTTTTTTGAATAACTAACAAAATTTTCTTTAAATTATTTTTCGTTTGATTAATTGTTTATTATATACAGATATGTTTTATAATTTTCTAATTTTTAATCTGCATAAAATTCTTTGCGAAAGGAAAAAACATTTAACAAAAAAATTTACTCTAGCTCCTAAACCTTAATCACATTCTCATCCTCTAAGTACTAAAATTAAAATTCTAATCACTAAGTACTAAATTCAGATATGTAATATGTATTTGTTTTTATCTTTAATAAATGATACTTTTAAAAAAAATCCATTCATATGCTAATTTTGTTATAAAAACATAATTTATTACTATGTAAGATTTTCTTTCTTTTTCATTTTTTTCTCTTTTTCATCTTCAAATAAATTAATTAACATACTTATGATAGATCAAGATGTCATATATAAACGATAAATCAGTTATCTAGTAATTCCATTTTTTTTGTTATCTAGTAGTTCCATGTATTACTTAATCAGAAATTTATGAAAACTAGAGAAAAAGACAGGTTTAGTTTAGATTTGTTTCTTCTTTATTTGATGTCAAAAAGCAAAGTTTGCAATAACATCAACTTGTTAGTTCTGGTTGGTCTCGTCCGAAATATATGGATATATCAAGCTCTTTTTTATACAGAAATAATTTCATCGACCTAAAAGAAAGTATTGTGATAATCTAAGCTTTTTAGGGGTTTCCCAATATATTATAATAATTGAATGGCTACTATTAAACCATAAATTTTGAAACACTCGTTTTTCATGTAGAATGTTTTGCGTCAGTAAATCTTATCATCCAAGTTCTTATGGGTTCATTAAATATTAAACTACATAAAAAGGGTAAAGTGAATCATTTCGAAGAAGGTTCGTGGAATTGATTTGTTCTTCACGGGTAGTTTCTTGTGGGGTCAGATTCTAATCTCAATCTTCCTAAAAAACTTGTCGTTCTTTTAGCTTTCAGTCGACTCTGTTAGGTCTCTATCAAAACTATTATTTTATTTTCCAACTTCAAAATATTCTTGGAGGCGTTTAATTAATGAATGGTATCGATGATAAGCTTTATGGTATTCTTGTTTCATAGTCTTGGTCACGAAAGTCATTACACAGAGTACATAACAATAACCATTTATTGAAATTGATATAATCTGATCGATGAGAAGTCCATTTCTCAATTGCTATCCTCTTTTGGGGGTGGCTAATTCAAAAAACTCTGTAGATTGCTGATTTCGTACATTTTCATACTAATTGAACTTTAAATTCATTATGATCTGAGTATATTCCTTTTTCTAGCTTTGAAATGAAATTAAAACCAAAGATTAAATGTAAGAGTCAATTGGGTCAATATTCTAAAACCATGGTGAAATTAAGAATCTGCCTTGAGCAGTGAAATTTGGGCCACGTGTTGGATCAGAGCAAGGCAAAATAAAGAGACACTAAAAGAAATGTCAGTGTAGAATAGTGATCTATGGTATATAGCTAATTATGAATAAATGTGTGGGTAGGGAATGCAAATTCTCTAAATGTAACAATTGGCGTGAGGAACAGAGTACCGTGTGCACCAAGGATCTACCCTTCTTGGAATCTACCTTTCTTTCTTGGAATCTACCTTTCTTTTTTCTTTTGTGCACCAAGAATCTACCTTTCCCCTTAGCAGTTTTTGTCACTAAGCTAAGCCACATTCTTTATATCTCAGATATATATGTACCGTGTGTAAGTAATAATTTATTTTGATTAAGTAACTTTAGTTTGGACGTTGTATCTGTAAATCTTAAACATATAGTCATATAGCCTTAATTAAATATAATTAAATATAATTAAATTTCTTAAATATAAGTATAACTTTCCACTTAAGCTTTTTTAACATTATTAAAAAAAACATTATAAAAATATGTTGAGATAAAATGAAAGACCGCACAAGGAACAAAATGTCTGTGTGTGTGTGTGATTATACGATTACTAACTAGCGAATTATAACAGGATTATAATAACGTCTTGCAAGTCAATCTCTGTTACTGCAGTACTGGAAGAAAGGATCTAACATTTTTTACATTGCTTTCTTTGTTAGTTCAAAAAAGAGTTATAGTATACTACTGGTTTCTCAATATACTATACCATCTCCAATTAATTTATTAGACAATCATATGATACTCATTTGAACAACGAAAACATATCGCAATCATAAATTTTTGCAACTCTACATATTTCAAACAAATATTTAGAAATGAAACAATTATTTTGGAGAACAAAAGAAAAAGAAACATTTGGGAGTTTCTTTTTGTTTAGGATTTTTGTAAAAGGAATGTCATGATTGATTTTGAAAAAGTAGGACATCACAACAAAAGATGAGCTAGCAAATCATTACTTTTGGCTCATATAATTGTTTGTTTGATCGTGCATTGTTTGTTTAAACAGTTAGTGTAAGATGGTTATACCTCCAAGTTGTTAGTATTGTGGTGTTCCACATGGTTGAAGTTAACAGGAATGGCAGAACGATATCTTTACGTGATTCCGTAAATATTTTACCAATCAAAAAAATTGTGAAATAAGAAAAATGTGAAAAACGCAGATTTGCCTTTTTATTGACAGAAATATAAAAAAAATTATTAAGTGGAAAAGTAAGTTTTAATAGATTATGGTGAAAAAAATATAAATTCAAACCTTTCGTATTACCAAATTATATGCTAATACCATTTTAAATAGCAATATTTTTTTATGATAAATAGTTATGTTTAAAATAAAGTTATATTATAATTTGTTTTGTAATATTATCAATTGTCAATCTGTTACTAAATCATATTAAAAGATAAGCTAAATATATATAATAAGAGCTGAAGTAATTTTAATAAATTTTAGTTATTTTCATATTATGTAATGATTATTTTTATTATTGATATTTAATTTTCTTATAAAAGGTGAATACCATTCAAAATATTTTAATCAATTAAATATCTATTCCATTATTTCACAAATTTTAAAAAATTTACAGCTTAATTATTTTTTTCCGGATAAATTATAAATTTTTTCACAGTTTAATTATTATTTTTTTCACAGTTTAACTATTCTTTTACGATTCCGTGATTAACGATGGTAAAAAGTATATAACTTATAACTTATTTTAGTATGGTATAAATAGAATTTTTGGGCATGAAGTTTTTAAATACGGACAAGAATTCTCGTAAAACAAATCCCCTAGACTATATTTGCGAAGTGATTTTGCCACATGTCCTCTTCAGAATCAGTTTCGCAAAAAAAAAGTGACATGTCTACTAAATTTGATGACATGGCATATGAAAAATATGACATGGACAACTATATTTAATGTAAATTTATATTTTTGGTAAATTTTTTAGAATATAGTAATAACTCATATATTACATTTATGTTGATTTATATTTTTGGTAAACTTTTTAGAATATGGTAATAATTCATAGATCCTCTTTAAAATAAAATATTCAAATATGAACATTACTAATTTCGAAATCTTATTTAATTATATTTTTATAACTATACAATTTTATTACTTTAAATTTTCGAAATTTTATAGAATTTTTAAAAATTTATAAAAAAATAAACCTAAAATCATTAATTTCTTATATTTTTACAAATTTTATAAATATTGTTTAGCTATAATTTTTCAAAATTATCAAGATTATATCATTTTTATTAATTATGTAGTAATAACTCATATATTACATTTATGTTGATTTATATTTTTGGTAAAAAAATAGAATATGGTAATAACTCAAAGATCTTCATTAAAATAAAAATATTCAAATATGAACATTGCTAATTTCGAAATATTATTTAATTATATTTTTTATAACTATACAAATTTTATTACTTTAAATTTTCGAAATTTTATACAATTTTAAAAAATTTATAAAAAGTAAACGTAAAATAATTAATTTTTTATATATTTACAAATTTTATAAATATTGTTTAGCTATAATTTTTCAAAATTATCAGTTTTATATCAATTTTTATTAATTATATATAAATTGATCTCTATAATATTATTTGAAAATTCAGTTTCCTACGTGTCGCGCTCACGTTAACTCTCACGGTGGTTGATTATGATGATACCATTAACGAATCAAATATATCTAATTATCATTATTAAACATTTATTTTTTTTTCTTTTCTATTTAGGTTTCCTTTTTTTTCTTCAAATAACCTATATATAAAGAAAATATATTAATTTAAAAACGAAAATATCTTTTATATATAGTGTAATTCATAATAAGGAAATTTCACAAAATAATCTTAATTTTAAAGTAAAAAAATATAATCTTCCCTTTTTAAAAATAATCTTCACAATATAATATATATTTTTAAAAGTATTAAGCATTTTATTTAAATTAATATATTTCTCATATTATTACAAAATAATTTAAATAGCATAAATTAAGATATCTTTAATGAATAAAATTTAATTTAATCTTTTTATGTTCCCTTTTATATTTTTCAAATAACATGTGTGATAAAGAAAATATTTATAAACTTAAACCGAAATTATTTTTATATATAATTTGATTTCATAAATAGGAAATTTTAGAAAAATAATCTTGATATTAATATAAAGAACTAATATTCTTTTTTCGAATGTATCAATTATATTTTCATGCAATTTCATACCTATCATCATTATATTTTTATAATTTTATTTGTGATAATTATCATATTCCAAATTACCAAGTACTATAAAATTAACATAGGCATAGGCTATTTACAAATAGACAATTCATAAATATATATACACATCTAATATGAAAACCAAACTAATGCAATGAATACAATGAACACAATATACCCACAAATGAGTAACTAGACCAATTCAAATTATTTTATACAAAGTCAAACAATAAATAAAAATAATATATTATCATTTATTCTCAACATTTTACTAAATAAATATAAAATTCTCAAATTATACTACAAATATATTAACCAACTATTACAATTAAGATATAATTTTGAACCGATCAACACTTTAGTTTACTTTTACTATTTAATTTTCAAAACAACATATATTAAATTATACATAATCCGACCAAATATATATATACAAATTTAAGGCAAGAATCAAACTACATAAAAATAACAAAATTAATCAAAATTTTAATCTCTATAACAAAATATCTTAGTTGAATCATAAAAAGTAAATGTTATATAATATATCCAAATAATAACCAAACAGTCGAGATATTATATATCCAAAATTATAATCTAATTAAAATAATGCAAAGTTATTTAAAACAAACCATGCATATTGATTACAATATAAATAACAGAACAAATAAAAAATTAAAAAATATTAATAAACTATCATAGTGTAAATAAAATATTATAATGTATTTACTATATAAATATTTATACCCGTGCATGAGCACGGGAAAATCACCTAGTATAATTGTTGATTGTAAAGTCGTGTTTGTAACATTTTGTCTAGTTCGTAAATATATTATACTCCCTCTGTTCCTAATTAGTTGATGTTTTAGGAAGGAAATTTTGTTTCAATTTAGTTGATGTTTTGAGACTTTTAAGGTAAAAACTAATAAAATATTCTACTGATTAGTTTTTAAATTAATTAATTGTTCTTTCCAATATTTAGATACAGTTCACGAAGTCAACAAAAGTTTAATTACTTTCTTTAATTCAATACCTTTTTCATACAAGTCCTTGTAGCACTATAAAAACAACTACTACTACACTAATAGAAAACCATGCATTATTCTAAAAAATGGATCAAAGAGAAAAAATAAAAGAAGAAAAAATGAAAGACAAAAAAGACTATTCACCAGATGTGAGAAGGATCAACAAAACACACTCGATTCAGAAACTGGATTTAAACAAGTCACCTAATGAAGAAGAAGAGCTTCACCCCATCAACGAAATTGACGAAACAGTACGAGCTTTGCTTTGGATACACTTGATTTTGAAATGAATCTCCATGATCTGTATAAAAAAAACAAACCCAACAATATTAGAAAGAAACCCAATCACGATAGTAAAAGGTGAAACAAGAATATACAATTTGTCACTTTAACAATGTTAAATAAATTATTAACAAAATAAAATTGTGACAGATAATAGTGGACAGAGAAAAATCTAAATTGATAAAAATTAAATTATTTAATTCTTTATCTACAAATGAGAACACCAGAACGTGGAGTTCATGTACACAGAACAAATCTTATTCACTTGGTAGTTGACACAAAAAAAGTGGAAACAATTCTGTATCAAGAATAGAAAAAAATACCTGGAACCCATGAAAGCTCTTCATCACCATCGTTGAAACTTTCTTCTCTAGGTGGAGATGCATTTAAATCAAACAAAACTCCTCTTTCATCATTTTGTGCTAACAAATTCAAATCAAAATTGGTATCCATGAAAAAGTATAAAAATCATTTTTTGTTCTGAAACTGGTATAAATAAAAAACTGTCTCAAAAAAATTTCAATTTGGCTCCATTATTTTTCTTTGAAATTTAACATCATGCATGTAAAATTTGGCTCCAAGTTAAAAAGATATCGTGCGACTCTTTGTGTTCAGTCTAGGAGTAGCTTTACTTTTTTTTCTTTAATCAAGTGTTTAGAATAAAATAATATTTTCCTTAATCTGTGTGTTTTGTCTTAAAACATCAACTAATTAGGAACAGAGGGAGTAATAAACTAGTGTTAAAAACAAAAGAACTGTTATGAATATTATGTTTATGGATGTCCAGCCCATTAGATATTTACTTGTAATCTTGGCCCGTTTATGGCCCATTGTATTTAGGTCCATGTCGCCATGTATTTCCTATATAAGGAACACTTTGATTCAATAATAAGATTAGAGTTTTCACAACACGTTATCAGCACGAGAGCTCTGACAAAACCCTGAATGAATTCCGAAACCCCTTTTTTCCCAGCAACCACCATAAACCCTAGAAATCAGACGAAACTTCAAAACACCGTATCTCCTCAACCCGACGGATCCAGACGACGAGCCACCTATCAAATTCAAGATCTCGACGAGACGAATCCAACTCCGTCGACCTCATCGCAATCCGATACCGGACGCGTTCTCACGAGCTATTACAAGAACCGCCGTCAACTTGATTCAAAACCCTAATTCGGACGCAACTTCAAATCGACGTATCTTTCAAACCATAAGGAGTTAGCCGACGTTCCATATATCAAATTGAAGCTCTCGACGAGAAGAATCCAGCTCCGCAAACCTCGTCTCAATCCGACTTCAGACGCGTTCTCCACCTCCGTTTCAATCCGCGTTGACAATTTCCTTTTTACTAAAGGAAACCCTAGCTGTTTTTCCATTCTCATCCGACCAGCACACATACTGACCATCCGACGAATTGATCAGCACCCGATAAGCCACCAGACGATCCGACAGTTCATCCAACAGCCGGTAGAGGTTCCGGACGATCCGATCAGTCCGTTCCTTGTTCGCGATAGATGTTCAAGCCGTTCGCGGTTTTCCTCTCCTCTCTCTAGGTGGTCCAGTTTCAGATTCTCTCCAATCTAAAGGTAAATAAAATCTGAAACACCCTTTGGAACCATATCAAAACGAATTTGGTTGTTTGTTAAAGGATTGAACATTAAAATTTGATGAACCTAAAAACCTAGGACAATTGAATCCCTAAATAAATTTGAGGAATTAGGATTTGGTTTAGTTCTCCCATTAAGTTGCTAGATCAAACGGTCATTAGGTTGTTAGAAGCACAAATATTCCTTATTCAATAAGAGATTGATTAAATCAATTAAAACCAAAACACTAAGTGTTCTTGAATCTCGAAATTATCATTGATCTGAATGATCAAATCGATTTTAAACTTTGAAGTTGATCATCTCCTAAAACATAATTATGATCGATTTATTATAAACCCTAGAAACTTACTATAAAAAAAAAAAAAAAAACTTTATATTTTCAGAATATTTCTAGAAAATGAAACTTCCTATTTTTAGAAACTTACTATAAAAGGAAACTTTCTATTTTTAGAAACTTACTATAAAAGGAAACTTTCTATTTTTAGAAACTTACTATAAAAGGAAACTTTCTATTTTCAGAAAATTTATATTTTCAGAAACGTTCTATGAAAGGAAAAACTTTATATTTTAGACATATATCTAAGCCGTGTGACTTGTTTATTAGGAAATCATTAACTCGATTGTTTGCTTGATCACACGATTTATATGATTGATTTTCTTATAAAGATTGAGTGATATATAATATGAGATGTCGAAAATCAACTTGGATTATGCTGTCCTAAATCTCTAAAGAGATAATCATTTAAAATGTGCACTGGATACCGAGGTTATCCTAAAGTCAAAAGGACTTGGTGAATGAATCACATAAGGCGATATTGCCAAACGAGAAAGATTGATACATGGCAATATTAGTTATTAGCCACCATCTAAATGAGAGTCTAAAGAAATCAGTATCCTAGTAAAGAAAATCCACTAGAACTTTGGACCGCCTTACAGCGGAGATATGATCACCATAAAACGGTGCTATTACCAAAGGATAAAATTTGAGTGGAAGAACCTGAGATTTCAATACTATAAGTCTGTGGATGAATACAACTCGGTTCTGTTTAAGATAGTTTCAATGTTGAAACAATGTGGTGAAGAAGTAACTGAACAAGACTTTCTCTAATGTGTTACTGCAACAACAGTATAGAGAAAGAGGTTTCACCACCTATACTGATTTGATCTCCTGTTTACTATTGGCTGAGACCAATAATGAGTTATTAATGAGAAACAGTGAGATGAGACCTCCCGGTACAAAATCATTACCCGACATTTCTAGGCTGACTTTGGAGCCTAAAAAAGAAAGTAATCTCGTCCAGCACAACAACCATTCCGGCCCTAGCCGTGGGAAAGGTTATGGACGAGGTCGTGACACATTTAAGACACATGGGCGAGGACGAGGCCGCAGTACCACACCTGGCTTTAGCTGTGGCCGAGGTCGAGGTCGAAGTGTGTCTTTTAAACCTTAAATAAAATCTTATTTGTGTCACAAATGTGGTATGGGTAATCACTGGGCAAATAATTGCCAAACTCCAAAGCACTTGTATGAGCTTTACATAGAGAGTTTGAAGAAAAATCCGGAAGCCAACATGGCTTACCGAGATGGTGAAGATGACATGGATCATGACCATACTGATCAAATAGAGTATGAAACTCATGAAAAAGAAAATGATCAGATGGATTATGAGACTTCAGATGCCTTGAAAAAAAAAAAAAAATCTCGACATCAAAACTCTATGATATAGATAAGAGTATATATGAGTTTATAAATAAGAGTATAGTCACTCGGCCAAGGCATTATATACACCCAATAAAAGACCCATTGAGTTATAAAGATTTAAAAATGAATGGTTTCCGCATTGAACCAATGGGCAAATGAAACAAAAGTTCCTTCAGATATATGAGAACAGAAAAATTGCCCAAGACCATAGAAAATGGTCGAGACTATACCTGCATTCTCTACTGATCTAGACTATGCCAAGGATCAGTATGATAAAGGCACATGGCCTAGGTAACCAGATTGGTTGACCTACGAAATTAAACACTTTATGGCATGACCGGATTAGCCATCCTAGTCCAAACTTGATGCAAAGTTTAATATTACAAAGGCACAAAGAGTTATCCCATAGAAATCTCACGTTGTGAAACATGTACACAAGGGAAACTCATGAGGCTCAATTGTCCCAAGCATCACGAAATGGCATAATGGTTTAGTGTCCTTACACAAACAAATTTATAGCATGTTCATGAGGGGGAGAATACACACCCCGTGTGGTCCATGACCATACTATAAAAACATGAACATGATAGCCAAACAGAATGTGATAGCCTGGCCAAACAGGCCATAAGATATAAGAGCTTGGTCGAACAGACCATAACCTATAAGGTTCAGACTTTCAAAGTCTATAAGCTTGGAGACATTATGGATTTACATGTATGAAAGATAAGATGCATCAGGCCATATAAAGTGAGCATAGATATTCCCATCTAATAATTATAAAGGGTCATGATCCAGACATAGACCATCCTAAGAGATTATGTATAGACCACCACAATAATATGTGCCGTCTAGGATGGAACCTCATAAGAAGATGAAATAAGATTGGGAATATATGTTGGATATGAGAATGTCTTCCTCCGACGATTTTATAAGAGACCTTGAGCCAAAATATGGGTGATCAGATTAAGGCCAGGTTTACGGATTACATGATGAATCCGACTATCCAACATCAGGGGGAGAAAGAAATAAGCTGGTACAAGTATAAAGAGAAATGGAATGGTATTAACCATCCTTGTCTTGGCAAGATCCTCGGACCAGAGAATATGATTTAAGACGTCCAAAGAAAGATCATACAAAGCTAGCTAAAAGAATGCCAGACAGATTAGACCCGAAAAAAAAAGAAAAAGAATGACTAAGTCATACCAGCTTAAGCACCACGAAATTAATGTCCTAGAAGAGACATAATCAAGTTGCTATAGAGTCTAAAGATAGACCAATATGTTCCATAAGATAAGGAACCTCGGAAATAAAAAGAAAGGTGCAAATAAATGACATATCCGAGGTCATAAGGGAAACCAGACCAGACATTTAGATAAGGCTGCGCAGCTGAACATCTAAGATACCAGACCATGTAGTTTGGGACGCCAAACTGCAAGGTAATAAAGGTTCTTAGTAAGAATGAAATCTCTAATCGATTAGTTCATGTCTGGAACACAATGGAACACTATAAAAGAAGTGTCGACACATACATACACAAAAGATAAAGATGCATAAGAAAATAGCACTTGAGTTTAAAAGATATAAGCGAGGATCAGAACCCACGAGAATACAAGAATGCATTCATAGAATAAAAGAAATTGTGGGGGTTTAAGAAAGATTCAAAGAATCTATAAAAGAGATGGGTGTATTGGCCATATATAGAAACACCATCTGATAAGATAAAACCAGTGAAAAATGGGTCCTGTGTGGGAAAGGAAAAAAAATCGTGAGACATGGACTAAGGTGTTCATATTCCTATTTAAAGCATTCAAGGAATGGCTTGATTACACAAGGATACTCACAAAGACCAAGGAACAGATTATAAGGAGATATACTCCTATGTGGTGGATGCTACTACAAATCCGAAAGTGATAAAGGTCTGGATATAAGAAAAGAGAAATGTAGTAAGCAGCATGATTGATCACTGGATAAAGAAATAATAAAAGTATCAGAAAGATGAGAAAAGAAATTCTCATAGAATAGTTTTGTTCCTAAGCTATTCATGGACTGAAACGAAAGGCAGATGCATATAAAGCATATAATGCATGTAAAGGATAAGACTAAGTAATACTTAGTGAAAGGAGTTCTACAAGAACGTCCCTGAACAGTCCATGCATATATTATGAAGGAAATTCCTTGTGTTCATACTTAAAGAAATGATGATTAGATCGACTGATTCTTGGACAGGCTATGATAAGAATACAATGATCTATAGTGGAGATGATAGCCATGAATATGTATTGAGATCTATGATCCAAAGTACCGAGAATAGAATGTGATATGGTCAAAAGAGAATAAGAGGATGAATCCATCAGATTAACGACCAAAGATCCATATCAGCTAGGATCACGTCCGACCTAGTTCGATCTTGTTCCGACTAAACTGGTTCCAGTAACCACTATATTCAGATCGTGGTATGTCTATGGACAAGGCATGTGTCCTTGGTCCAGGAAAGACTTTATGGAAGTACTTTTAAGGCTTATGCACATCCGACCAAAGTGCAATGTATTGGTATGATTGGCGCCTTGATGTGGAAAAGCCATACTAGGTCGGATAAGTTTTATGGATATGTTCAGACCATAAGACATTGATACTAAAGCCATACACGTCCCCCTGCTATAAGTGTCATTGACACCTTTACTTAGACAAGTTTGGCATGTCGGAACATGAGACAATATGGGACATGATCAATATATCCTAAGTTACCTTCTAATGATTAAAAGTTTGAGATTGATTTATACTAACCAAATCCAAAAGAAAAGGGATTGTTTGGTTTTAATAAATGTTACAGGTTTATACAAGGTCTCAAATAGGTTATACACATTTGGAGAATGATGAAGAAGCACAAAGTACTACAAGTTCAGTCATGAGAAATGTTAGCCGACTTCTTCATCATGTCTACACCAACTACACATCTATGAAGTCTACCTATCCGTTTGGGACATGGCAACAGAAGGACCAGTTCAAGACTTGGCGCCCATGAAGCTAAACCATCAAAGTGTCCATGCGCCAGACTTGAAGAACGGAGGTCCAGAACATGGGGAGTAGTGTGTGTTGTACTCTTTTTCCTTCACTTCGGTTTTGTCCCACTGGGTTTTCCGAGTAAGGTTTTAATGAGGCAACATTAAGCACACTACAAGCTCTATATGGTTCTGGCATCCAAGGGGGAGTGTTATGAATATTATGTTTATGGATGTCCAGCCCATTAGATATTTACTTGTAATCTTGGCCCGTTTATGGCCCATTGTATTTAGGCCCATGTCGCCATGTATTTCCTATATAAGGAACACTTTGATTCAATAATAAGATTAGAGTTTTCACAACAAGAACAAAGTTTTGTAATTTATAGATAACCTTGGAGAAATCTCTCCACAGTTTAGCCAAAGGAAGCTTCCTCTCTCGTCAATAACATAAACGCCACTTTCTTTGTCGTCTTCAACGGCGTTTCTTGAATCTTCGTTGCCCGCCACATGAGTTCTCTCTCCGTCATGTAATGCATCACGTTCTCCGGTTCCACCACAGAACAACTCTTTCTGCCATTCATCATCATCAGGAGCCACCGCTTCTTTTACTAAAACGATTTTTTTTCTAGCTGTGTTGGCTGCAGCTGAAGCGGTGAGAGAGAGGGAATAGGAGGAATGAGAAGATAGACGAAAGGGCTGGGGACTGAAAGAAACGTTTCTTAATGTGGAAGTTGAGTCTGAATACAAAATGAATTAATGATGGGGCTAAGGAGAAGTATCTGTTATACATTTTGTAACTTTCATATTTTACTTTTTTTTCCCTTGAAATTTCAATAAAAAGACAAACATATTTGTGTTCTTGAAGCATCTGCTCATCAAGGTTCTGGTTTCAACTTTCACGCAAGGAGAAACAAACATCTTCTGCACTCTCAACGATATAACCATCGCAACGTTCAGGCCAGAAAACATCATTCAATTTCTACATAATCTAAGGAGGAAAGAGAAAAAGCTCATATTGAAAGATCACTGCAACTGATGATAATAGTGGTATCTTCAGTAGAAAGAGATGCTATAGACAAGTTTCCGCCTATGCTGTTTTTCGAAGCCAGCGACAATGTCATCTATTGTATCTTCCCATGTTTCATTCCCTTCAATCTAAAAACCCACAAACAATCACCCCCAATATAAAGTTTTTATCAATATAAAGTTTTTATCAAAAGCTGCTACTAGATGGAAAAAAAACTGACTAATTTTGAATAAAAAATACTAACCTCTTGACAGAGTTCCAAGGCAAGACGGCCACCTATAGCTGCTTCTTCGTGGTTGTCTTTAACCTCCAAGTTCATCACAAGTATGGTTCTCATAAGTGGCTGTTCTCTGTTATTAAGATCTGCAGATAAAGATTAATGATTGGCACTTGTTACTCAGCTAATGAAAATAAAAAAAAGCGGAATTAGGTAAATATACCTTCAAGAACAGAATCGAAAACCTTTTCTTCAAAGGTCATGACAACATCAAACACACCATCACCACCATTATCCTGCCATCTCTGAGGAGCTAGCTTCACGTTTAGGTTCCTCTTAAGCATCTGCAAGATCCCATTCCTCTTGTAACTGAAATGAACAGTTAAGTCTATTATGCAAAAGAGCAATTAGGGATTCGAAAGCTTAAGAGAAAACAAAATCTAGAATAGGAGGATACAGCTCGGGATCCTTGCGCCTGAGTTCATCGAACATCTGCTTGTACGGAGTTCCGAAGTCGTAGACGTTAGGCTCTCTCGCGGATGGTCCGGGTAGTTTAACGTGAGATCCTGTCCCGTACGAAGCTACGTCGAGACCTTGCCTCTTGAGGAGGAAGTGAGCCTCCATGCTCCGGTTCTGGTTCGACGAGCAGACCATGGCGTACCGGAACCTCATGGCGAAGACGCCGTGACGAGCGAATCTGCGATTGGTTTCCCCGGCGACTAATAGCGGCCGGAGCAGTTTACAAGTTGTCGATTTCAGAGGTGATGTTTGTTATGTGAGTGAACTGGATTGGGCCTGGGCCGGAATTTTTAAATACGTCCATTAACGTTATTGTGCCCAAAATCGTATCGAATTGAACCGGACAAAAATTATGTTCGGTTTGGTGAAACAATGGTTCATTTGTTTGGAAATTGTGCTGAACTAAACCGAATTTTCCCAAGTTCGATTCAATTATAGCTGTTTAAATTTTTGGGTAATCTGAATAAATTTCGGTTTGGTTAAATATAAGTCCGTATAATTTGATTATAATTTCTATAAAATATAAAAACCAAACAAACGGATTACCGAACTGATAACTTAGATTTTCTTAAACTTAACCGAATTCTTAACCAAACTTGAATCGAAAACCACAAAAGACCGGTGGGTTTGGCGAGTTCGGTTCATTTCCCCAGGCGGAGTAGTAGTACTTGAAAGACTGAACAAAACTTGTAAACAATACGGCAAGGCAACTATTAAAGTCAGAAGAACGATGTCACCGAACCAAAAAACAAAGTCAAGAACACAATATTATCTCCGGGGGCGATGAGCAAAGTATTAAATGATACCTTCAACATAAAAATACAATTATTACTTATTTTTTCTACAAATGATCACAAACTTGTCTCGGACCTTACATTCAAACCCCAAAACCTGTCTCTACCAAGTGATTATATCACTGAGTTTCACTGTCGGAGAATCTGTTGCAGCTGAAGGACTTGATTTCTCTGTTCCGGTGGCAGCAAATTGATCTGCTCTGGTGTCAGACTCATCACCTGTTGAAGCAATGCCTTCTCCATATCTGCAGATATCTGCACAAACAAGAAAAACACACAAAAATCATCAACAACATCAACACAAGCCTCTTTGCTCTCTGATAAGTAAAAGTCATTTAGAATTCCAGCAAACGGGCTAAAGACGCAACTACAGCGTCTACTGGAAAAGGAATGTTAAAATGATAGAACTAGACAATCATCGACATGATGTATATCCTCGAAGTACAATGGCTGCGTGGGAAGGTAAATTACCGGCGCGGGGCGAGGTGGTGGTCCACCTCCAGGTCCAACTTGGTTTGGTGGAGGCACCGGTCCTAGACCTGGGAGATGAGTAATGTTTGAGTTCTCTGGTTGGCCAGCCATCCAAGAAGGACCTCTCTCTGCAGCCATCGGACCTCCTAATTGGTTATTATTGTAGTCCCCACGAAACTGACCTCCACCCTGAAACAATAGACAATAATACAAGCAGTGAGATTCAATAGCATAACTAAAACCTGCACAGTTTCCATTTACATTTTTCATTTCTTTAAAGCAAGAACGTGATTTTAAATAACAAGAAAAGAGATCAGAAGAATTATGATAAATAATATCTTCTCACTGAAGGAGGACAAATATAAAGCACCATAATTGCATAGTCAATCTGCAAAACCACCGAATATATTGCCTAAAAAGGTATAAGACAGTAAGAGTATAAAACACCTGATATGGTTGTTGACTAGGTAGATGTGGCTGTCCCTGCGGGAATTGAGGTCCAACAGAAGCCTGCGGTCTGTTGCTTGACTACAAATTGGTTCAAATAAACGAGCTTCAGTCAGTCAAAAACATAAATCACGATGTTCGAAACAAAAATCTCTCTACTGACATGAAACATGGGTTGAGAATGATGCTGGGGAGGTGCGACATGGTGCTGAAACCCAGCGTTGGGACCAGGCTGGGATGGTCCAAACTGATGATGATATGGTCTAGGCTGTTGTTGAGCCAAATGAGAACCCCCAACAGAGTGCATTGGTTGTTGCTGTTGTTGCAACTGAGTAGAGGAGGCTGGTATATCAAGATGATGGAAAGGAGGTTGTTGGGATGTTGGATGATGGGGAGCTAGAGAAGGCGCGTTTTGAGCTTGAGGATGAGACAAAGAAGTGCCAGCAGGATTCAGATGTCCCTGACGCTGGGGATGGGAAAAACGAGGCTGCTGTGATGGAGCATTATTATTACTGGTTGCAGAGACAGAAGGTGGAGGAGGAGGAGGAGGCATAGGCATTGGTTGTTGTTGTTGTTGTTGTTGTTGCATTGGGTGTTTTCTAATAGGTGCTTGTGGTTGCATTGTAGCTGCTGGAACGTTTGGCTTTGTTTGGATCGATTGACGGGACTGTTGAGGAGGCTGTGCAGGCACCTGAGGATCCACTTTTGGAACCTAGAAGAACAGAGTTTGTTAATGAAAAGGGGATGAAATGAGATCACAAAAAAGTAAGGGGTTCAAGTAAATACCACCTGAGGAGGCTGAACCATTCCAAGCATGATCTGTGCCTGACATTCACCAACATATTACATCATTGTTCATGTCACAAAACCCTAATTGGCCATATCACAAAACCCTAGTTTTTATAAATCTATATGTAAATTATTATTTTTTGTGCCGAGTCATCAATACATTGTTCATGTCACAAAATAACAAACCCTAATTTTTTTTTTTGACTTCCAATCAATCAAGTAAGAAGCTCACCTGGAAGAGAGCCTTGGTCAAAAGAGGGTTCCGAATCAGAATGTCTCTCGCTTGCTCGTGGTTTTGATCAATCAGCGTCTGCGTCATCAGATCCAATCAATCAAAAAAAACAAGATTCGAGAAAGTGTTGTAGCCTATAATCGTAGGGAGAAGCCAACCTTCATTTGAGACATTATATCGTAGAGCTGGCTTTTGGTCATTCCGGCGAGATTCTCCGGTATACCGCCGTCTCCGCCTATTTGCTTGCCCGCCATTGTCTTCGTCGGTAGTCGCAACAGTGACAACCTGAGTGAGCTTTAACACGCGGCACAATAACCTGGGCCTAGCACAGCATGGGCTTCTATGGTATTATCCCAATCCGATTTGCTGTATTCATTTAGGCTCGGCGGCTCGGCCCATGAATCATTCTTAAGTTGTTTTGCTTTAAAATTTGGGTTCGACAATAAGTATATTGCTTTGAAAATTCGACAATAAATATACCACCACTTTCAATATCTTGTATTTTTTACACTATGGTTGGTACTTCTTTAAAATGATGATAAATTTGACTATATACATATGTTTGTTATAGATTTTGGATATGTACAAAATTGCTTAGACCTCCTCTATCCCCTCCATATTTTACTCATTGAGTAAAATATGAAACAGAGATAGAAATGCGCTTAGGACAAAAATAATCTCGATCTTAATCAGTTTTATAGCTGTGTTAGGTATAAGGACATCTCCATCTGATTCTATATTATTTATAAAACTAGATTTTGACCCGCGCTTGGAAGCGTGGAAAATTTTACGATGAAAAATTTCACTAATAATATAACAAATATTTTGGTAAATTTAAAGAGTGTATTTAGAATATTTTTGCATTTAAATCAGTGTTTTTTAATTCAACCCGATTGTGATTATACCGGTTAATCCGGAGATCTGACAATTCAATTTAAGTTTTTAAAATATTCATATTAAAAAAAATCATTAAAATCCGAGACTAACCGATTGAACTGTTGGATGACCGATATATAATCTAATTTGATTTAAATTATAATAGTTTCATAATTTGTAATCTTATAATCCAAAATTTAAAGTTTATTATTTTGCAATTTATGAAATTATGACGTTTCTACAAAATTTTAAAGAGAAAATGATAGATATAAAATAACTAAGATTAATTATTGTATTGTTTGGAAATATTGATAGTAGTATAAAAAATATATTGTTTGGAAACATTGATAGTAGTATAAAGAAATAAGGTATATTGTTTGGAAACATGGATAATAGTATAAAGAAAGGAACATTAATGATTTAATGTAGGTTTAACTATAAAGTATAAAAGTGTATTTAATTTAAAAACTTACAAAATAAATGTTAAGTCCAAGAGAATGTTTCTGTTTTAATAAGATAGATAAATAAAATGAAAAATTGAGTAATAAACAAAAAATAAAGCATGACTTTATTTATAGAATAATGCTTTTTATGTTTAGTATTCTATTTCCTATTTTATTTATTCTATAGATGGAGTAAAATATGGAATAAAGATGGACATGTTCTAAGATGCTCTAAGATGATGATTATACACTCAATCACATAACTATGTAGTTTAGAACATTTACTTCCGTAAACTTTTGAGTTTTGACAGTATCTAAACAAATTAAAAAAGTAAAAAAAAAAAAGAAATGCAAGAAGTTTTTGCAAAGGCAATTTAAGATACGGTTTTGATATTCATTTGACAGGTAGACATCTGTAAGTGGTTTAATTTTTTTTAACCAGATGATAATCCGTCTTCTACGCGGAGTGAATTTTTTAAAAATATATTGTACTTAAATATCATAAACAATATACATTTTGTTATCAATAACTTTTTCTTATATTTTATTAGCAGTGGACATTTGAGTACCATTTGGTTCTATTCGAATCTTTGCGGGGTTTGATTCGATTCAGATCTTTATGGGTTTGGTTCAGGTTTGGATAGCTTATTTATTTATTTTTCAAAAATTAAAGTTTGCATCTACTTTAAATTTTTCAAAATGTAAAAATAAAAATAATATATAACATATAAATTTGAATAATGTATGACAAAATACTTAAACTTAACATAAAAATCGGTTTAGCTTAAATATTTGGAAAAAAAATTAATAGATATTTTAAGTATTTTAGTTATTTTAAATATCGTTTAGCCATTTTAAACATGTGCTTATAACTATGTATATATATTTTTAAGTATTTTGGAAAACTTTAAAACGTCTTATATATTTTAAACACTTTTTAGATATTAAATTAAAAAATAATTAATATATTTAAGTATATAAATTTGGTTCGGATATATTCGGATACCGAAAATATTTTAGTTGGATCGGGTTCGGTTCCGGTTCTCTAGATACCAAAATTTTGAAACTCATTCGGATATCTAACCGATTTTGGTTAAAATTCAGTTTTATTCTTTGGATCGGCTTTGATTCGGTTTTTTGGATTCAGATTTTTTTATCCAAGCCTATATTTTTAATTGTGACAAAATTTTAAACAAAAATGATGATGGTTCATATTGATTTTGGATATGAAATAATTTTTAGACTAAAAAATATTTTATTATGTATGTGATCCATTTAGTTAATCATTAAAAACTGTTCTAAACACATTTAAGAAAAACGATGGGTTGAACTCTAAAAATGTACCATTTCATATTGTCAATCGACACTTCCAAATATTCATTTAATTTGATAAATGAATGGTCTATAGTAGACATATTATATAATATAACACTCTCTATTAATTTAATTTTGGACTTACAAAATTTTCAATTGATTTTCAAGCCGCCACATAAACAAAATTAACATTTTAATTACGTGAAAACTCAGCATAACACTTTTTAATTAATACAAATTACATGTTATAATTGAATTGAATCGTATGAAACGAGTTCTTAAAGTGAAGTTTATAATTACTAGGTGGTTGTTCGTGAATTCGCGAATATAAATATTGTATGAAAATTTATATTATGTATAGAATGTCGTAAATGTTCCATAAATTTAATGTAAAAGTAACTGATGAACATTTAGTAATAAAAATCCTTATGGAATTATATATATAATTCAAAAATTAACTTCTCCAATACATATTATGTATCTTCTTCGGCTTCTTCTTATTTTTCTTGTTATTATTTTATTTTTTTATCAAATTTTTGCTAATGTTTTCCTAATATTTTACATATTTTTGCCAAATATTTATTTCTCTCTAAATAATAATACAAACTATACTATCAATGAACCAAAAATCAATCTTATAATTATTTTCAGTCATAACATTACCTTATTCACTATATTATTTGATTTAAATGCAAAACATTTTTTAATCAAAATTCTCACATGTTCCGGTGAGTAAAATTTGTCTAATCTTCAAACCTAATTATTTATAAAAGATATATGGACTGAGAACACTGCTTTTTCACTGACTGTTAGTAAGGAGACGAGAGATTGTTATCTATGAGCTGATGGCACATGGCGCGTTGAGTAAGCATATTCGGAAGAAAGATAAAGCGGTAGAGTTAGATTGGATTTGTCGCCTTACTATTGCACTGGATGTGGCTACATCCATCGAGACATGAAATCCTCGCAAACATTCTTTTGGGAAAAGATTTACGAGCAAAGATTGCAGACTTTGGGTTTGTCAGGGCTACAACAGAAGAGAGAGAACCAATAGATACCAAGTGTGTTGGAACTCCAGATTACATGGCACCGGAATACATGGGTATGCATTTCTTTTTTACATCGTTTAATATCTGATTTAGCTATATATATTTGTGCTTTTTTCTTGGTAACTAACATGTGAAATGTTTGTAATTGCAGAAGGGAAAATACTTTCAAGGAAGGCAGATGTCTACAGCTTTGGAGTCATTTTGTTGGAGCTAATAAGTGGTGAAAAGGCCTATAACAACAACAAAGACATATCCCAAGACTACATTGCCATATGGTTCGAAAAGAGGAAAGAAGACTTCTGAAATTCCGTTGAAGTAGACATTGACACAGACCATGAGACACAACAGAGCATCAGAGAGGTAGCTGAACTAGCAGGTTCATGCTGCGGAAGCAGAGAAGAGACCAGAGATGTCCCAGATTGTTAGGGTTCTTTCATCTCCGATTGAAATCAGAGATATAAGGAACCAGGCAAGCAGCAGCGGATCTTGATATTGTTCACCCTTCCATGTATAGTTACCGTCATCATCAATGATCAGATGGATCGTCCAGGTATCACTTTCCCATAAGATTCATTTTGGTTTGCTTATCTTTGTCTTGTAAATTCAAAGTTTGCAGCTTTATGACCTTTTGGATTTGAAAACTTTCTATGCAGAAACTGGATTTCAAGTTCCCACTATCGGCTTCGTGTGTTCACTTCATATGCTCATGGATTGGAGCGTAAATTGTGATCAAAGTCTTGAAGCTTAGTATCGATAATACAGAACACAATTCCAGATGGTCCGAAAAATATTTAGTTGGGTTATTATGCGTGCCGGATATTATTAATTAGCACAAGGAGAAAAATAATCGGGTTGCTGGAGATCGGGTTTACGAGTATGGATTGTTTTAGATTGGTTTTATCCAGTTTAAGATTCTCAATTCAGATTGAAACAATTTGTAATCCAGGTTGATTCAATCCCGTCTAATTAGATCTGGTTTCATTTCACCCGGCTTAAGACAGCTTCTTTGTTAGGTGGTTACGAATAGGACTGGACATAGTATCTGCACCGAAAACCAATCTGGAACTGATCCGAAATATAGGGTATCGAACCCGATCGTATCATTACCTAAATCTCTAAAAGTTTTTTTCAAAACAAAATAAAAACAAAATCGAACCTGCTCCACACCAAGAACCATATATATTATTTGTAATTATACTTATACTAATAGTAATACCTGAAATTTAAATTATATATAAAATATTTGAGTTATTGTGCTTATTCACGGATAAAAAGGATGTTTTTAATACAAAATACTCAAATAGCATTGTATCTATGATTATTTTTGGACAAAAAATAACCAATTTGAACCATATATATATTGAATATTTTTGTTTTTAGTTATTTTTAGATAAGATTGAATAAATTAGATATAAAATACATAAATAACCAATTATGTATTTGGTTACTTCGGTTAAAATCTGAATCCACCCCAATTCAGGAAAACTCAACTCGTATCCGATTCGTTTTTTGTAATACCCAAATGAGATTATTTTTCAAAACCTAAAAATAATATTTAAATTGGTTATATTCATATCCGAAAGAATATCTGAACGTTCATATAATCACGAAGATAAGACTTCAAAAACAGGCATCTTTAGAACTGTTTGTAGCTGTTGGATTTGACCACCGTATAGATTACTATCATAGTCAATATAAACATCAACATCATTAAATTTTCATCAGTATAATAGTTATAGAAAAACAAATCTTTTTATATTTTGTAGTACCATCGTTTCTGCCAAAAATATATAGTATTAATTTTTAATAGAATAGATGTTTTAGACATGTGCACAAATATTAAAAAGTTATTATCGTAAAAATACAATTAAAAACAGGCAACCAATTACAAAATAAAAAAACAAAATACTATTTGATTACATAGTTTTCAATAAAGCTAAAAATTATACAGAAAAATGAAAATATCTTACAATTGAAATATCAAAAACTTTTTAAAACATCATACATTAATAAATGGAGTGAGTATAAATTATGTTTGGTAATATAACAAAATAAAATATGCAATCTATATAACATTGAATAACCGCACAAAAGAAAATGAACTGCAATCTGTTTATCAGAGTTTTACATTAGCAAAATAACTGACTGTAATTTATAATTAGGAGAATCATGAGGGATTGGTGAAAGTAAGCAAAATGGCTGAATTATTATGGAATCCTATCACCACATGGTACCCTGAAAAATATGATGAGGTATTTTCCTCTGGTTTATAAAGAAAAATCTATGAAATAATAATATTGATATTTATATCTGTGAAAAAATTATATATTTGTATCGGAAAGAAATGAAAATAAGATTCATGTATTTACAGAGTTTGGTACGTAAATCACATACAGTTTTCCGAACAAAAATTCAAAAGGTGGTATATGCAGTGTTACGTGTAAGGTACGTCTAGGGGTAGTGTAAATTATGCCCACCGTTTAGAAGACTTTGACAAACTAGAAGCGTTGCTCGTCTTCTTGCTGCCTAGAAAACATATCAATCAAACAAAAGTTCGTTGTAACTAATCTCATAGTTAGAAAACTAATACACACAAACTAATGAATCTAATCTTCAAATCGTAAATGTAAAGCGTAGGCATAGGTTCTTAGTTTTGCTTACTTGATGACGCCAAGCCAGAAGCAACCTTAGAAACTGTCGATGTTGTTCTTGTAGCTACTTTCCGAAGCTTATCAAATGGTCGTGTAACAGCCGAGGACCTTGAAGTCGTTGTCTTTGCTCTGCATTTTTATACACCATTACACGTTAAAACAGAAAACAATCTCTTTAGAAAGAGCATAAGTTTGAGTCTCTTAACCTGTCTGAGACTTTAGGTGGTCTTCTAGCAACATCAGGTGATCCTTGAGTTCCTATTGAGGCCGCATCAGATGTAACTTCGCTCAATCTCTCCTCAGACTCTGCTTCGACGGAGGAGGCTAAACTCTCACCGTCAGTAACGGCGTGTCTGGACTGTGATGAATATTCTCCTGTTTCTGAGTTTATGTCATCGGTTTGTCCTAAGCTCTTTATCCTCACCATTTGTTTCTGAGGTCTATGAGGAAGATGACTGTCCTTTACTGAATGAAGCCTCTCTATCTCTTCATCTTTCCTTGCTATTGTGTCCTTAAGCGATGCTAACTGTAACCAAAACAAATGATCCATGTAATTGCTAACATGGATGAAACATTCGATTTTTTTTTCCCAATTTTAAGGAGTTATTACATATGTAGCATGATGAAAAGTTATAGAAATTTTAAATTAAAAATAGCACAAAAATGTTTGTGACTTCCTCAAATTTCAGATTCGGCCATGTTGCTAATGGTAAGAAAGATCATAGTTAAGTGAGAGGATACACAGAGAAAGTTTGTTCACTTTACCTGTTCCATTAAGTCTCGAACATCTTTACCATCTTTACTGCTCTTTGCAGCACCAAGTTCAACTCCAGAGACACGTTCTGCGAATTTTAATGTACTCATCGACTCTGAATATGAAATAGCATCAGGATTGAGCTGCACAAACATTAGGGTCTTTGCTTGTCCTCCTATAGTCCAACACCACCAAAGAAAACAAAGTTTATGGTATATGATTAGATCAGTTAAACTCAAAAACTAGAACATCAAAATACTAACCAAGAGAGCTTTGGAGTAGTTGTGTTAGCTTGCTGTTTCTGTATGGTATATGAGAACTCTTCGAAGCCAGAGAGAATATCACATCTCCAAGAGATGAGAGAGATTTATTTATATGTTGTGCTTCTCTAAGTCTGTCTCCTTTAACTTCAGAACGGTCTACTCTCTCACTTCCAGCCAGATCCACCAAGTGAAGATTTCCATATAGCACAGAACCGGTCTTCGTATCTTTACCACGAACGTGAACAGTGACAATGCTGCATAAGAAACCATATACTACAGTGTTAAGGACCTGTTGAAACACAAATTTTTATGTTTCATGGGGACCAATATGAAGTAAGAACCTGTGAGAGCGACTACTTCGTTCATTCATGGCAGTAGCACCAACGGAGCGATTCTGTAGTCCAATGTCCATCAATGTAATCACATCTGAGGTCGATTTCACAGGATACATGCTTGCATCAGGCACAGCTAAACCATTTTGTGAAGTTGTAGACAGGATCCCTAATGTGTGTAAGGTCAAGGTAAACAAAAAAAACAACTAGTAATGAAAGAAATAAAGAAAGAGAGTATAAAGAACAAGAAGTTGAAACAAAAGGATATTTCTTTTGAGAACTGTCATCAGAGAGCAAATCCAGCACTTGTTCATTGTATATCTCAACCATTTGCACCCCAACTTCATAGTTTATGTTTCCCTTTCTGGATTGAGATATTTTGAAGAGATCATTGAGTGCGCGGTAGTTAACTCCCCAGTCCTCTTCACTTGCTCCATCTGGACCAGTCTGAAAGAACAAGAATGATGTTGTCTGACCTACTTAAAAGAAAACATTTTATTCAAGAAAATAACAAAGAAGACATACATACCATTGTGTAAGTTTTTCCTGATCCTGTCTGACCATATGCAAATATACAAACATTGAACCCATCAAGCACTGACCGAACCAGTGGTTTTATATCTGTAAAGACCTCAGCTGCAAAAATCCAAGATATCATAAACTTGGATTAGTATATACTTTGAAGTTTCAAATGTAACATACAGAACACATATATGATAATGGAAGAAATATTTAATAAAACAGAAAAAGAATGACACCTTGATTAGCAGCTGGACTATATACTTTATTGAACCTAAACTTGCGGAGACCGTCTTTCCCTGGCCTTGTGGGATTGGTAACTACTAGTTCTCCATCCTCACCAATGTACTCGACCACGGTGTCTGGTGCACCTTGTCCTGGAAGGAATGGCCTCACCCGGCAAAACACTCTTATGTTTCCTGCAAGTCACAAGTACACAACTTATAGGGGCTGTATATTTGAAATTTTACGTATCCAAAAAAATGTTAAAGAGAAAGAACCTCCCAATACCTTTAAGCTCCTGAAGCTCATTGAAAAGCTTCCGGTTTTCGGTTAGTACAGCGTGATAGTTTTCGGCCGCATTGCTAAGTTCAATCAGTTTGTTTCCTGAAGAGACATATATTGATTAATCAAGACTTTAAAAAATTACAAGGTCATGAAAAATCTAGCATCTATTAGAGCATTCTCACCTAATTGGCTGAACTGTTCTGTATAGTTCTCTTGAACCTTCAGAATTTCTTGCTTAATGGAACTTGAATACAACCTCAACTCCTGAGATTAAGCATAATTAGTCAACTATAGATATATTTCACAATGTTTGTTCTAGCAAACGGTTTAGAAGAAACATATTTATACCTCTAGTGTCTGAGACTGGTAATCAATAAACCTTCTATAGGAGACTTCTTTCTGACTCCAACTTTGTTGTTTGGACTCAGATACTTCATCCATTTCTTTGACCTTATTCTTCCAGTTGACAAGGTTATCTTCAAGCTCTTGAATCTTTCCTTCAAGGCTTGTATTAACACTTTTTGTTTCTTTCTCCATTTCTTGAAGCTCCTTTAACTTTTCCTCAAGAGCTTCTTTAGCAGTATGTGCTTCTTTTCCCATTTTCTCGAGCTCATTGACCTTTTCCTCAAGGGAAGTTTTTGCAGTGTTTGCCTCTTTTCTCTCTTGCTCAAGTTCCTTCAGCCTAGACTCAAGTCCTGTTGTAGCCAACGTTGTTTGGCTTTGCATTTGCAAGCATTGTTGCTCATATGCTTTCTTAGTTTTGTCCAGTTCTTTCCTTAATGCTGAAACTTCGAGGTTGAACTGATCGTTTTCTTTTGATAACTTGGCCATATCTTCCTCTTCGTTCTTCCACTGTTCTTCCCACTTTGTCTTCTCTGTCTATCATTCAAGAAAACTTCATGTCAGGCCCATAAAAGTATAAAACAGAACATGTTGACATAAAGCACAACTTGTAGTATAATGTACTGACCATGGTTTGGCTTTCCATTTGAGAGCATTGTTGCTTATATTCTCGTTTAGTTGTCTCCAGCTCTTGCCTCAACGCAGAGATTTCAAGGTCGTATTGACAATTCTCTTTGAGTAGCTTAAGCATATCCTCTTCTCCGTTCTTCTTCTTTTCTTCCCAGGTTGACTTCTCTGTCTATCATACATTACAAGTCCCAAGTCAAAGACATGTAAAGATACCACTTTTACTAAAGTATAATGTTACCTTAATTTGTCGAAGCTGTTGTGTAGCAATCTTGCAAAGAATCAGTTCATCAGCACATAATATGACGAGACCTTAAGCACTATACTCTCTCAGAGGCTAAACTGGTTTAAAAATGATACATACCTCACTTTCTTTACCACTTCCTGATGCTAAGGCTTCAAGGACGTTGATCCTTGACTGGTACTTCTCCTCTCGAGTTTTGAAAATATTGTTTTGCTGAAAAAAAAATAATAATAACTACTCAGCAAAACTAGAAACTGAAAACATTTTCTTCAAGAAAACCAAAAACCATTACCGTTCTTAGATGCTCAGCTTGAGTTGAGATGCGTCTCTCAATCTCTTGCACAACTTTTCTCAACAGGCATGCCACTCTCTGATCATTAGTTAGCTTTTGTCAATATATATATCCTAAGCAGTAGTATGATCCAAAGTATTAACATTCAAGATACCTGAGGGATTTCACCGTTCTTTCTTTCAATACTTTCATCTAGAATCCCATTCACGACGCTTAGAAGTGACTGCGTTGGTGCATTCTGCATCAAACATAAGCCAACGAACATTGTATTAACAGAGAATAAACCAAATCCAGGGAAAATGAAGATGAGGTAGTGGAAGTACTACATCTAAGCTATTTGATTTCATCATTTCAGAAATCTTTGAAGCTTGAAGATCATAACGTCCTTGTTTCATCTGGAAAACCTCATGAAACTTGTGTCCACCATGATGCATTGATCCAGGGGATGATGGATCTACAAGGTTTAAAGATTCAGTAAACAAGAAAATTATACATAAACACACACAGGCAGACATTAATAACTATAACACATGTACCGGAACAGGTGAGGGCTTGCTGGAATTTGGATTCTGCGAGAGTTCTGTGCCTTTCATCTCCAGATACTGGAGAAAATGGAGAGAAAGGACTACGAGGAGTTGTATCTCTTTTGGAATCTACATGGTTTCTATGCCTTTCATCTCCAGAGAAGGGAGAAAATGGACTACGAGGAGTTGAATCTCCATAAGGGCTGCCTGATTGATCCCGCATAGGATTCATTTATGCGTCTAGGTCGAAAAGCTAGCTTATGGAAACACTTGATAAACCCAAAACTGGATCATTCAACTCCTGAGACATGATTGATTCAAAAAAAAAAAACTTGATGATTAGATTATATTATATCCATAAAAGATAGTAAGAAAAACACATAGAAGAGGAAGCTAGAAGAAACCCAAATAGTATAGTTTCTATTCTTGTTCCACAAGCAAAAAAATAGGTGATAAGAACATGATTAAATGGCACCACAAAGCTAACAGGAGATAACCTTTTAGAGACAAAACCCATAGCCTAACGTGGCATTTAGGAGGCTATAAATATTTGAAAATAAATTTTAACATATTTTCTTTTCCAATTTGTGTTTAAAATGTATATTAGCTCTTTAAATTTGGGAGCGAACAAATGTTTCATTACACTAACGACATGGAGAGACAAACCTAATAAGGACATGTTCAACTGGAAACTTCCGAGAATGCTAGCAAGCATAAAACATAACATTTTACAGACAAAAATTACCAGGAGATAACCTTTTAGATCACAAGCATAACCTTCTAGAATCGCAATAAAGATATGAAGAGACAAAGTTAACGAGTACTCTGAAGATGATCAACATGGAACTGCCGAGTATGCTAGCAAGAACAAAACGTAACGTTTTACAAACAAAACTACCAGGAGATGAGGGGATCATTTTGGTGCAATAAGAGAAAAAAAAATCGACAATGAAAGAAGTCAAAAATTGGTTGACAATTAAAGTCAAGATCAACAAAATAGGATCATGCAATAATACAAGGAGGAAGATGAAAGCGATCATTACCTAGAAAAATCCAGACGAAGTTTTCTGGTGAAAACCTCGGGAGCACGCGTGGAGGAAGTCCAACCTGAGAGAAAA
The DNA here is from genome assembly GCF_000801105.2 of Raphanus sativus. Lineage (NCBI taxonomy): Eukaryota > Viridiplantae > Streptophyta > Magnoliopsida > Brassicales > Brassicaceae > Raphanus > Raphanus sativus. The sequence continues at coordinate 12,567,644 of NC_079517.1, forward strand.
CAATGAGACGGAGGAATGAGACGTGATGGGAATGTGGGTTGATTTGATTAGTGGTAATAAAAACTAGATTAATTACTTTTTTAATAATTACAATTACAAACCAAAATTAAAGAACTTTTTGTTGTTTTGGACTTTATTTAGGTTTGTGTACAGAGGGAGGGAGCGCGAATGTCGGAAGAGAATGTTACAAATATGTGACACGTGGCAAATCTCGGCTAAAATAGGAGGAAAATCAACAATAACAAATGTTTACAGAAATAGTAATATTTGATTAAGTAACGATCATTTTATACAATATAGTTTTAATATTTGTGTGTGGACAACACACCACGTCGGGTTGTAGCTCTTTTAGTATAACGTTCGGGTTGTAGCTCTTGTATCTTCTATCTGTAAATATGAAAATAGTTTGTAACTAAAACTATAGATTAAAAATAATTTGTAAAACATCTTTCATATCAACTGAGATTGATGCTATTCTGTTAGCAGTTACTGTCATAAAACTCAATGATTAATTCCACAATCATCACTGGAAGACATCTGAATTCTGAAGTGTTTGAACTTTAAACTATTGAGATGAAGAAGCCTTTGTCAAGTTGCATCGACATAAAGACGTTGGAGTATTTTTTTGTATTGTCATTGTCACATTTCTTATTCTGATTTCTTTTTGCACTCTTGTAATGTTATTATACAAGAATACTAGATGATTACCCGCACCTTGTGCGGATTAATTTAATTTTAGTGTTATTTTGTAGTTTAAATGTAAATTATTAAATTTGATACAAATTTTGAGTAAATTATTTAATTTCAGTATTTGTATTGACCATTATGCATTAAATTCTACTCTTTTTTCATCTTTGCATTTATAAGTGTATATAATGGATACAAAATTTATCACTACTAACAACCAATTTATGATTACGAAACTTGAATTTGAAATTAAACACTTATTGTAGTTGTAAATTAAAAAGATATCACCAGCAATAAAATATTAGAAACAATCACGGCTAAAAAACATCAACAAAAATAACCATGACTAATAAGCTTATATATATTATTAACAAATTATATTTAAGAAACTGTGAGAGACAAAAAAAAACCAATAACTTATAGAACATACATTTTTATTTGTTAAGATTATACTTAAATTATTTTATATTATTCAATATTTTATTTTTGTTTTTATGTTTCTTTATATTTTTACTAAGTTTCCTATTTCTTTTATAGATTAATTGTATAAGATTTAATATTTTGGTTTTAGTACATTATTGTGATAATGTTTTGTGATTTTCAAGATCAAAAAATAATTTAATGTTCGGCAACATAAAATTTTGATTTATTTTAGTTAAGAATGTGTTTTACCCATCCGTGCGGACATAATCTTCTTATCAATACTTATTAATGTATGTCTTATTAATCTAAAAACCAGCATAATAAGTTATTTTTGTATTTTCAAATGATTAAATCGAACATCAAAGTATTTATATATGTCAAATATGTTTTATAAAATATATACTTATTATTGTGTTATTTTTAAAACACTCATATCTTAGAAATAGTTTAGAAAATATATTTATATACATGTATTTTCTTGACTAAAATTTAATTATAATATTTTTGCATCTTAATTTTTAACCTTTATAATAAAAAAAAAAATTTAGATAGCAACACAATATATATAAGAATTATCTTATTTTAATTTTTTGATAATTTTCTTTTATTATTTTAGAATCAATTATTTAATATTTATATACATATAATTTTATATGTTAAAATAAATTTGTTTTAAATTATATATAAAATTCATTACAGGTATTTTTTAAATTAAAAATTAGCGAATCAGTTAGAAACTAATAATAAATCAATAACCTAGGTAAAAGTCGAAAACCTAAAAAAAATATGAAAAATAAGGAAAATTAAATAAATTTTAATATAACATGTAATTTAATATTATTAAAACTAAATTCGTTTTTAATATATTAAATCGAACATCAAAGTATTTATATATGTCGTCAAATATGTTTTATAAAAATATATACTTATTATTGTGTTATTTTTTAAAAACACTCATATCTTAGAAATAGTTTAGAAAATATCTTTATATACATGTATTTTCTTGACTAAAATTTAATTATAATATTTTTGCATCTTAATTTTTAACCTTTATAATAAAAAAAAAATTTTAGATAGCAACACAATATATATAAGAATTATCTTATTTTAATTTTTTGATAATTTTCTTTTATTATTTTAGAATCAATTATTTAATATTTAATATAACATATAATTTTATATGTTAAAATAAAATTTGTTTTAAATTATATATAAAATTCATTACAGGTATTTTTTAAATTAAAAATTAGCGAATCAGTTAGAAACTAATAATAAATCAATAACCTAGGTAAAAGTCGAAAACCTAAAAAAAATATGAAAAATAAGGAAAATTAAATAAATTTTAATATAACATGTAATTTAATATTATTAAAACTAAATTCGTTTTTAATATTTATAAGATTTATTAAGGGTATTTTAAAATTAATAAATTAGTGATTTAGCTAAAAATAAATAATAAATCAATGATTTTGCTAAAACCTAATAAAAACATGACAAATAAGCAAAATCACCTAAAATTAAGGAGAAATATGACAAATCAGCAAAATTACTTCATAAATAATTTTTGCACTCTTGTAATGTTATTATACAAGAATATTTGAAAAAACGACTTTATATATATTACATACATTAAAGTATTGAATCGCAAACGCATACATATATGCAACTAGGTGTTTTCCTGCACCATGTGCAGTAAAAAAATTTAAAATATTTTCTAACAGATAAATATAAATTATATTTATTTTTTATTAATATTATAAATTTTCTTTTTCTTATTAATATTTTAATTTAAATTGATTTAACTTAACATTAAAATTAAGATAAAAACAATTTTGTTTATTTTGAAATATATTTAAGAATGTGCATGTATATATTTAAAATTATAATCTTAGGTATATTTTTCAATCTATTTATTTTAATTAAATATGTAAAATTGCATAATTTTCAAAAATTAAAATTAAAAATATTTATAAAATCTGTAGATATATATATATATAAGAAACTAATGATTTTACGATTTAATTTGATTTTATGATTTAATTTTTATAATTTTCTAAAAAATATGTATATATTTTGAAATATTTTTAATTTAAATGATATTTCAAAATTTGAAATGTCATAATTGAATATATTTATTTTAATGATGATTTATGAGTTATTACCATATTTTTAAAAAGTCCAAAAATATAAATCGACAATAAATGTAATACATGAGTTATTACCATATTTAAAAAGTTTACCAAAAATATAAATTAACATTAAATATAATTGTTCATGTCCTATTAATCTATAAGACATGTCATCAATTTTAGTGGCCATGTCATATTATTTTTGTGAAAATGATTGTAGAAGACATGTGGCAAAATTACTTCTCAAATATAGTCTAGGGGATGAAAATTTCATAATTTTCAAAATTAAAATTAAAAAATATTTATAAAATCTGTAGATATATATAAGAAACTAATGATTTTACGATTTAATTTGATTTTATGATTTAATTTTTGTAATTTTCTAAAAATATGTATATATTTTTGAAATATTTTTAATTTAAATGATATTTCGAAATTTGAAATGCCATAATTGAATATATTTATTTTAATGATGATTTATGAGTTATTACCATATTTTTAAAAAGTCCAAAAATATAAATCGAAAATAAATGTAATACATTAGTTATTACCATATTTAAAAAGTTTACCAAAAATATAAATTAACATTAAGTATAATTGTCCATGTCTCTATTAATCTATAAGACATGTCATCAATTTTAGTAGTCATGTCATATTATTTTTGTGAAAATGATTGTAGAAGACATGTGGCAAAATTACTTCTCAAATATAGTGTAGGGGATGAAAATTTCATAATTTTCAAAAATTAAAATTAAAAAATATTTATAAAATCTGTAGATATATATAAGAAACTAATGATTTTACGATTTAATTTGATTTTATGATTTAATTTTTGTAATTTTCTAAAAATATGTATATATTTTTGAAATATTTTTAATTTAAATGATATTTCGAAATTTGAAATGCCATAATTGAATATATTTATTTTAATGATGATTTATGAGTTATTACCATATTTTTAAAAAGTCCAAAAATATAAATTGAAAATAAATGTAATATATGAGTTATTACTATATTTTAAAAAGTTTACCAAAAATATAAATTAACACTAAGTATAATTGTCTATGTCATATTAATCTATAAGACATGTCATCAATTTTATTAGTAATGTCATATTATTTTTGTGAGAATGATTGTAGAGAAGACATGTGGCAAAAATTGTCAATGTCATATTAATCTATAATACATGTCATCAATCTTAGTAGCCATGTCATATTATTTTTGTGAGAATGATTGTAGAGAAGACATGTGGCAAAATCACTTCTCAAATATAGTCTAGGGGATGGGCTTATACATACAAACCCTCTTATTAGTACAAGTGTACAACATTCTTATAAATTTACAAGTATGCAGGACGCCCTCATATTCCTGGCAAGTCATAGCATTTCATATCTAAACATTATAGATCCTTAAGAAAGTCTAGCAGAACTGATGATTTGAAGCAAGAACCTTGCAAAGATAATGCATAAGAGTCATCTTGCTGTTCCCAGCACGTATATCGCTTAATTTCGATAAACTATCCAACTTGAATCCAACCGCAACGCCTGCATAAAGCAGAGCGTTCAGAAAATAATAATGATATGATAGATTGAACAAAAAAGCCTTTTTATTGTGTTGCAACGAGTGTGGGATATGGGTTTGTGAACATGACAACACCTGAAGCTATGTGGAGACTTTAAAAGGTGGATTTTATATCTCTAAAACAAAATAAACTGAGATCGAATTTATCTCCGAATTTCAATAGTTTATATAGTTATAAATATTAACTATTATTTAGATTTAAGGTAATCAAATAATTTAAAATTATTATTTATAACGGAAATACTAAAACCCCCAAATTACCTGAATACTTGCAATTACAATATTTAAAATTATTATAAAACTATTCTTAAACACTAAAATATTGGTATTTAATCTAAAAACTTGTATTTTCTGTTTTTTAACCCGAGTTAATCAAAAATTCTGAACCAAACTTGAACTGAATGAGATCCAAAACTACCATATATATTAGCTAGTTCTCAACTTTGTTACTCAAACTGAATTGAAACCAAACCAATTTTTTTTTAAATACCCAAACAGATCTTAAACTTATAGAACCGAAAAACGTAAAGAACCGAGCGGAACCGAAACGAGAACCAAATACGTAGAACTTCTAAAAATTTCAATAAACTAATTTAATCTTTGCTAATATATTAGACCCTTTTAATTTAGAATACACATTTACATATGAAACTATATTGCTATTAATTTTTTTTAATTTTGGATATTTTCTATTTATACTAGTACAATATCATACAGAAACATTATTGTTGTTTAAATAGAAAATTAAATTTGTTCCTATTATTATTATTATTATTATTATTATTATTATTAAAATAGATCTAGATATTAACTCAGTTTTAATCTTAAAATGAAAATATAAATTGAGCTTTTAAAAAAACTCAATACTTTTAATTTTTTTAAAAACTAAATATTTTATCAGAAAAATAAAAATTAAAACCGGTTTACAAATATAAATGAAAAAATCAAATATTTTTAATTTCAATTATATTAATTTCTGTACAAAAGATAATTATGCGATTTTGAAGCGCGACTTGAAAATTTAATTGAACTGTTAAAGAGTAAAATACAAACATGTAATGACTCCTACATAAGTTTTGGAGGTTACCATCGTAACAGGAAACTGCATCTTTACTTGCTTAAGCAAACTCTCCAGGTTAGTGGCTTTCCTAAGGTCAATCTAAAAATGAACTATTGAATTACAAATGCGTACAGGCAGGAAACGGGCTGCAATATAGTAGAAACTGCGGGGAAAAGAGAAGAGATGATGGAGACTAGATAGTAGCTTATAGAGACCCTATTAGTAGTTGTACATACATATTTCTTTCTTATATATCCTAAGCATATTTTGTGTCACTAATTTATATAACTTGTTGGGCAAAGAAAGTCTGCAAAAAGAGGAAATCAGAATTTTTGGCAATAACCAAAGAACATTAACATCTGAACTTTATAAGATTTTGCGCTTACCGGTTTTTGTTCATGTCCGGATTTATCAACCGACCAATAGGATTTAGTTATTTTATATTCAGTATTTTAAAAAAAATAAAATAAAATATTGTAAAGTTATATTATGTTTTAAAATAAAAAGGTTAAAATATATAAAAATTAGTAGTAGCTACAAAAAAAATCTTTTAAAATATTTTATCGCCATCAGTAAAACAATAAATCCTAAACTTTATGAATACCCTCGGGTAAACCATAAATTCTTTGATAAATCCTAAATTCTAAATTAGAAACACTAAACTTTTTAATCATAACCTCTAAACCTTTGGATAAATCCTAAACCATAGGGTTTATGGTTTATCCAAAGATTTAAAGTTTAGTGTTTGCTCACTAGGCTTCAAGAGCATATAAGTAGTCAAAAACCTCTAAGCGAAGGCGAAGTCAGGTTTGAGCACAAAAGTTTGTAAACAGGTTCTGTAGAGATTGTAACAAGTTTTAGGCTAAGCACACAGAACATAAATGTTTATGTTTTAGGCTAAGCACATAGAACATAAACAGGTTCTTTTGATTTTTGATTACTATACACACACGCTTTTATTGGTCAGTACCAAGTTTTCTGTTTTTTAAAGTTAATACCAAAACCATATGTTTCAGGACGTGTACCTATAAGAATGGAGGGCCCATTTTGCTACAATAAGTAACCGATTTAAGAGACGTTACGTAAAAAGTTTGTCAAACAGTTCATTCCCAATTAAGCGATTCTTGAGTGTGATCTGATGCTACATCTACTGAAAGACCACACGGTACTATCAAATAGAGTCGTAAGCATTTTCTCCAAGTGTAGTAACCACATTGGGTAAAGATTCCTATTTAAATCACTCTCTATGTTCTCTTTGGCTTCACCAACATTCCGACAAAAAAAAAAAGATCACTAGAAAAACGCTCATTATGACGGTCAACGAGGAAAACACTGTTCCGACAAGAACACATGTCTTGATATTCCCATTTCCAGCGCAAGGCCACATGATTCCCCTCCTCGACTTCACCCACCGCCTCGCTCTCCGCGGCGGCGCCGCCTTGAAAATCACCGTCTTAGTCACTCCAAAGAACCTTCCTTTCCTCTCACCTCTCCTCTCCGCCGGACTCAACATCGAAGCTCTCACCCTCCCGTTCCCCTCCCACCCTTCCATCCCCTCCGGCGTCGAGAACGTCCAAGACCTCCCTCCTTCCGGCTTCCCCACCATGATCCACGCGCTCGGTGGTCTCCACGCGCCGCTTCTCTCATGGATCGCTTCTCACCCTTCCCCTCCTGTAGCCGTCGTCTCCGACTTCTTCCTTGGATGGACTCAACACCTCGGGATCCCTCGCGTCGAGTTCTCTCCTTCCGCCGCCGTCACTTGCTCCATCCTCAACACTCTTTGGATCGAGATGCCCACCATCGGAGACGACGATGAGATACTCGAGTTTCCGAAGATCCCGAACCGTTGGAGATACCCTTGGTCTCAGATCTCCTCGATCTACTTAAGTTACGTCCATGGAGATCCGGGTTGGGAGTTCGTGAGAGACTCGTTCAGAGACAACGCGGCGAGTTGGGGACTCGTCGTGAACTCTTTCTCAGACATGGAAAGTGTTTATCTCGAGCACCTTAAGAAAGAGATGGGCCATGATCGTGTATGGGCCGTAGGGCCAGTTCTTCCTGTGTCAGAGGGAAATCGTGGTGGTCCCACATCTGTATCTGTTGATCACGTGATGTCGTGGCTAGACGCACGTGAGGATAATCACGTGGTTTACGTGTGCTTCGGAAGTCAAGTTCTGTTGACTAAAGAGCAGACTCTTGCTCTCGCTTCTGCGCTTGAGAAGAGCGGCGTGCATTTCGTGTGGGCTGTCAAGGAGCCAGCGGAGAGAGACTCAACACGCGGCAACATCCTGGAGGGTTTCGAAGATCGTGTGGCTGGGAGGGGTCTGGTGATCAGAGGATGGGCCCCACAAGTGGCTGTGCTACAGCACAGAGCCGTGGGAGCGTTTCTAACGCATTGCGGTTGGAACTCCGTGGTGGAGGCGGTTGTCGCGGGCGTTCTGATGCTGACGTGGCCGATGCGAGCGGACCAGTATACAGACGCGACTCTGGTGGTGGACGAGTTGAAAGTGGGCGTGCGTGCCTGTGAAGGACCAGATACCGTGCCTGACCCGGATGAGTTAGCTAGAGTTTTTGTTGATTCCGTCACGGGGAAGGAAACGGAGAGGATCCGAGCCATGAAGCTGAGGGAAGCAGCGTTGGATGCGATCCAGGAACGTGGAAGCTCGGTTAAGGATATAGATGGATTCATCCAACATATCGTTAGCTTAGGGCAGAAGAAATGATGCAATTCTATGTTACTGTACTCTGTTTAATTGTTGTAAGATGAAAAAAATACAGTATGTGTTTCTCATATCTGGCATTTCTGAATATATTTTGATATGTTGCCAAAAAAGAGAATATATTTTGATATTTGTAACTGAATCTAAGCTAAATCAAAACATCCAAAATTTATATACGATTAGACATAGGGCTGGTCAATCGGGTCGTTTTGTTCTGGGTTCATTTGAGTTTTGGAGTTTTGTGGTTTATGAATTTCAGTTTCATTTGGATATTATAAAAGTTTGAATAGGTTCTATTCAGATTTATTCAGGTTTGGTTCGAATTTAGTTACCTGTTCAAGATTTGGTTGAACCGAAGTCAACCGGATTATCAGTTCCAAAAAATATTGATTTTTACTTGATAAAATTCATTATATGTACAACAGTGTCAATAAGTTCATGAACGTAGTTTTTTTTTTTGACTGAAGGCATTCTAATGAACGTAGTTTCCCCAAACCAAATATTGTTATCCTTTTTGTGAAACAATCATATTGTTATACTTCAAAATAATATTGGGAAACTCAGGTTATCAACCATACGAAAATCATTTTTGAACAATATTTAACAATATCAGACTTATCATGTCATACCAAAGACTTGTACCAATGAGAATCCTCCGTAATGAAATGTAAACTAATTAAAATAACAATTAGTAACTATACAAACGTCATAAACCTTTTTTAATTTTAAAATAAAATAACACTTATTTAAAATTCATAAATAAAATAATTCATAAATAATTTTCAAATGCAATTGTCAAAACATAAAAAATAATATTAACTGAATACCAAAAGTATATATTAAACTAAATATTTGATTTAGTTATTCATGTAATAGATAGTTATTATAGTTATTCAATAACATCATAATGTATTTTAGATAAAGAAAAAGATTTGATATGAATTATTTTTAGATATCTATTTAGATTTGAGTTTGGTTCGAGTAAAACTTATAACCTGAAATATCAGTAAAGTATGTATTTATGTTAGTTTGGATTCATTTTATGGGTCATATTCGTTTCAAATTTTTGGATTTATTATTTGTCGAGTATATGTAAAACTATATGAATAAAATTTTAAAATAATTTTTCAGCATCATATATTTATTTAAATTTAAATATATATTGATTTTTTTTTAAAAAAAATTAAAATTGTTTGAATGAATTAAGTATCGTGAAGGAATATTATAACGAATACGCAATTTTATATTTATTATGAAATAAAAATAAATTTGGATGAGAAGTTTTAGGTAAGTTATAAAATTTATTTTAAGAAAAAGTTTGAAAGAATCATTAATCGAACTCAATCCCAAGTACCCATCATATGAAACTTGAATAAAAACTAGAAAACTAAACTTGAAATCCAAAAACTTGAATAGGTAAAGAAACGGGTAACACTGGGCCGGGTTTGATCGCGTCGGGTCAAGTATAATTCGACCCGAAAAGGAAGACGTCGTTCGTTTCCTTATCTTCTCCGATTCTCTCATATTCCCTTCTCCCTCTCTCACACATCCATCCACACACACAAAAAGAAATGTCTCTCACCGTGAGCAGCGGTGGCAGAGTCGCTAGGATCCACTCCACAGACCTCACCGATGCTTCTCGCACTCCCTTCTCCACCTTCAAACTCATAAACTTCCCTTACCCGTCAAGAACCCGTCTCCACGTGGTCTCCGCCGCCAAAAACAACTCCTCCCAAACCGGTCGGTTCGACAGCAAAAAACGTCGAACCCTCGTCCCGACAACAACCAAGGAACAGACGGAAGAACAAAGCAGCAACATCGACGGCACACCACCGTCTCAGATCGAAATCGCCGGCGACGGCGGAGATAGGTTCGCGGTGAACACTCGCTTCAGAGGTGATCCGAAAGACGCGCCCAAGTTCTTGCTTAAGGATCTTCCTGGGCTTGAATCTGATCCATTCGAAGGTCCCCAGTGGGATGGTTTAGGGTTCTTCGTTCAGTACTTGTGGGCTTTCGGAATCGTTTTCGCGGTGAGTTTCGAATCCAACAGATTTCTCCAGATTGAAGTTTCGTTCAGTGCGGTTGTAACGTTTTTTAAATTTTGTTAATAGTTAATCTCCGGTGCAATTGCGGCGGGGACGTATAACGAAGGTGCGACGGATTTCAAGGAGACGCCGGTTTATAAGGAGGCGATGGAGTCTCGCGACCTTCTGGATGAGGCGGAGGGTTCGAACTCGGAAGATGTTTTTGAGTCCAATCCGACAGAAGTGGCGCCTAGTGTGGAGTAGTTTCACTTTCAGTTCAGTGTTTTGTAAAAGCCATATTAGAAGTTGATCATGAGCTTCTTGTGTTCATAATTTTTACAGAATCAAAGCGAAAAAGCCATTATTAAACAAGAGAGTATTGTTTGTTTTTTTTCGTTGTTCTGTTTTCTTGATTTCATTTCAAGAACTGCAAAGGTTAAGAAATATACAGAAGAATCTCTTCTTTGACATGGATGAGGTAATCAAGATTCATAGAGAAACTCCAAAACATGTGAATATAGATAAACCGAGATGGTTGTTAATATGAAACAGGTTTCAGATGAGGAGAGATCCTGGTAGGATCGCTGCGAGGGCAAGGGAAGGATGATTAGCTGAATCTTAGACTTGGGGCCAGAGGATCTCAGACCATAACCTAGCCCCATAAAGCTGGTGGGTCTTGGTGCAACTTGAGCCAATGGGGTCACTGTTGAAGTAAAACGAGATCAGTGGTACTTCTTGTTGAGATGTTCAGTCCTTTTTATGTTTTAGTTAAGATGAAGATGCTGAGAACTTTGGGGGTAAAGTGGCTTACCCGCGACATGAGAGTTGTTCTTTACACCTAGAGACTTGAGGGGAAATTGAGTAGGAATCACTAGGTTCTTCTCGTCCTATAATCATAGATTTCAAGAAGACAATCGAATCTTGCAACCCAAATTATTTCTTCTTACTGGCTTGAATGTTACAAAGCAGAGGCAATTGTAGAGCAAGAAATTGGTTGATTGGAAAAGCAGGGGACAAGGTAGAAGTATTGCTGAGCAAGAGACATAGACAGGCTGGTTCTTGGCTATATATCTGGTTTAAGCCATCACAACAAGGCTGTGTCGGGAGCTGGGCAAAGCCTTGCACGAATGGACCACATGGAGCCAAGGAAAGAAGCATTATAAGGCACATGTAGCGGTGGTGCCTGGGACTTGAGCGAGAACTAGTTGTAGAAAGGTTGGAGATAAAGAGATTAAGAGAGTTATAAAGAGAATAGAAGAAGCCATTTTGCTCGGAGAATAAGTTTCTTTCTTCTTTGCTTGAGAGAAAATTGTGGTTCTTTTTAGTATTTAAGGTCGGAATCAATTGGTTTTGTGTGTATGACTATGGACAGGTATTGTTATTGCACAACACATGATTTGTGTTAACTATGGTTGCAAAACTGGATATTTCATGTTTGTGTCTTGTTCAGTGTTTTCGACTTCATTCACAAATATTTGCTTCCTGTTTCGAGTTTAACAAAAGTAACTCGGCGGGTTGTCAATAACAAACATATTTATTTATATTGTTATAAAATGTATTACAATAATGAACATCAAAGTCGTTGTAGTATAGTGGTAAGTATTCCCGCCTGTCACGCGGGTGACCCGGGTTCGATCCCCGGCAACGGCGTTAACTTTTTATCCTTTTTTGCCTCTACGGTTTCGTCCTTCAATTTTCAGTTTTTAGTGTTTTAGCCCCTTTCTTCCTTATATTCACATCAGATGCCAAGATAAAGTAAATTGCTACAAATAGAGCGCATTTCAAAGTTAGTTCCACTCTGTTCTTAAAAACCCTCCGGAGAATCCTCTCCCCTCTCGCATTCTACACAACGGCAGAGGTACCCTTTCTCACTCTGTAAAACCTCTCTCTCAAAATCTGAGTAAGCAACTCACTGGATTGTTTTGCAGTTATCTTAACTCACACATAAACAGTTTCTTCTCCTTGCTCGGGTTTAAATACTTGACAGGTAATCAGGTATGAAGAGAATCGAGCTTCTTACAAATGCCCTTAAAAGCTGTGCTCCTGTATTGTAGGCTGCTGATTCCCATGGTGTATGTTTTCTTGCCAAGATGATGAAAACCTTTGGAGGCAGACAGAGTATTATGATTCTTATTATTCAGGCAAGTCTGTGTATGTATTTAACTTGCACTTTCGGCAAAGAAAAAACACCTCTTTATGTGAACCTCTTGAATTTGCTTGGGCATATATAGATCTTTCAAAATATTCACATGGTTAGGTCGTGTTCAACTAGTGCTATTTTTTTTCTGTTCCATAAAAAAAAAAGTACTGCTCTCGTAGCGACTAAGGTACAGTGGTTGCCACAAATAATTTAATCACATGCGTTAAGCAAAAGGTTATCTCAAAAAATGAATGAATAGAAGAGAAAAGAAAAGTTTCAATGTGATTTGATCAGAAAAAAAAGTTTCAATGTGCAAGTAGAGGATTTTTTTTTTGACAACAATAAAACTAAACTATAATATGAATGTGCAAATAGAGGATTTTTTTCTTATTTTTTCAAGGAATGTTAAAAAATGTTTATAATTTGAAGAATCAAATTATAAAAAAATCTTAAAAGAAGAAGTTTAAAAAAAAAAAATCTTAAAGAAGCAATTATTGGTGTGTGGCATTTACTCATTGCTCTATTTGTGTCTGCGTGTTTGGTAAAATCGACCTTCTCCGTCTCCCACACGTTGAATAAAGAAAACGTGTCTCCTTTGTCACATTCGATATTATCCAGTAACGGCTATCCACGTGTCAGATCTCTTCTCTCATCCTCTCTCTGGACGGTAAGAATCGCCGACGTGCCCCTAAAATATCGGATCCTCCCGAATTTATTGTTCATTTGGATTTATTTGAATCTCGTCGGAATCTCGTTTTCTTGGTCTCTGTTTTTCCTTCTTTTTTTTTCTTTCTATTCGTTCTGAATAAAACTCCATTCCGATTTGGTCAAGTCATTGGGGATTTCAGGTGGATAGAATTGTTCCGTTGTCGTCGTTTCCCTGGAAAATTTTGACGGATAACGAGGAGAGAGAGAGAGAGATCGCCGAATCAAATTACTGAGTTAGGATTCAAAAAAAAAAGAAAAGCGATGCAACGGGTGGTAGATAACGCTCTCGCGGTAACCAAAGAGTGAGATCCTTTCTCTTATATCTATGAGTTTTGCATTCATCATCCTCTCTTATTATTATGACGATCTCTGCTTCCGTTATATAGTAATCCCAATCCTTACTTCCAATTCAATACTTATATATATATTGATAGAAGATGTTGACACGGTGTGTGTGATATCGTAACGTAACTCTGTTTTTTTATTTTATTTTGGCCCTTGTGTTGTTGTTTAACAAGCGTAAAAATAACAATGGTTTGGGTAAATATGTTTTTGGCTTGTAGTGCAGGTCTGTGAAAACTGTAACATATGAGTCTTTGAACAACATTGCTAGATGCATTAACGGTGTCTCCGCTCTTCTCTTGACCCTCCTCCCTGGCAACGCTAATATCCTCGAAGGTCTCCATGGCTGGGAGCTCAGACCCACTTTCCGTGGTCCACGTTTACCTCGCTGGATGCACAAGTATAGAACCATTTCTCAATCTTGTCATCATGATTGACTATATTAACTATTTTTTTTTATGGCAGTGGGGTCTCTTCTTTCAATCACTTCGTTCATGAGCTCTCTGTGGATTCCGATACTTCCAGCTCCGACTATTCTTCCGGAGAAGAGAGTGATGGTGTGTTGCCTGCTTCACCTTCTTCTCAAAGCTCACGCCTTTCTTGGGCTAGTGCTTCTGCTAATCCTGAAAGCCACTGGACTGAGTGGATTACCTTTATTCTCTGGTGGTTGATATTCCCTGTACGGATCTTGATATGGATACCTCAGTACTTCCTGCGTTTGTTCTCTAAGCGAAGTGCAAGAGCTCCTTCGAGCCCAAGAAGGAACCTGCGTTCACCTAGGCCTCGTCTTAGCAAGACTATGTCGAGCAAAGACCATGATGTTCCTAACAGAGCTACTGATAGAAGACGCGGAGTCATTGAGGTGTTTGTCCATGCAATCATGAAAATATTTAAATATTCTCTCTGGAAATCATCTCACTGCTTTGTTTTGCAGGATCTTCATCTCGCTATTGAGATCTGCATAGAAGCGATTTTTGATTTTTTTCACAGGGCTACGCGTATGATCCTTTCTCCGTCGGAAGCTTTTGCAATAATGTCATCATGGTTCTCTTCTCGCAGTAACAGTAGTGAAGAAAGCCATGATGACGTTTCAGATGATGTGAATGTGCAGACTGCCACTTTAGGAGATACTGATCCATCTCTTACGGAAAGGCCCACACGCTTATACAACTCTATGAACACAGATACTCGAACGTGTAAAGATGTCATCACAGAGCTGGGGTAAGGCCAGCTTTAGGTGTTTTGTTCTTTTTTTTCTTTCTTTCTCTCGTTCTCAAGTTTTTGATATTTACTTGATTTCTCTCCTAGGTATCCTTACGAAGCTATTCGTGTTGTTACATCTGATGGATATGTTCTTCTCTTGGAAAGGTTACCAAGGTATAACTTTCTTGTGATGTATTACTCTCGCTTGTGCATCCTTTCCATTTCTACCTTAAGTATGTGATCCCTGACTGTTCTTTGCAGACGTGATGCAAGGAAAGCTGTTTATCTACAACATGGGATATTGGATTCTTCAATGGGGTGAGTTTCATGGTCTATTTCTTAGATGACTTGTAAAGGCTGCAAAGTTCTTAAGCTGAAAGGTTGAGGAAATCTTTTTATCTGTGCGTTCTTTTTCAGATGGGTATCTAATGGAGTTGTCGGATCTCCAGCTTTTGCTGCGTATGACCAAGGTTCAAGCTCCGTCCTGTTCATAATCCAGTCCTTTACTAATTCACATACCAACTGCTGAGAATCTTACACTCTTTTACTTCACAGGCTATGATGTTTACTTGGGGAACTTCCGGGGTTTAGTTTCAAGAGATCATGTGAACAAGAACATATCCTCGAAAGAGTTAGTTCTTGATTTCAAGTTCGCTTCAATTTTTTGTCTACTTGCTCTGGCTAGTGTTAACTGGTGTTGATCAAAATGAAGGTACTGGCGATACTCCATTAACGAGCATGGCACTGAGGATATCCCAGCGATGATAGAAAAAATCCACGAAATCAAAACTTCAGAACTAAAGCTCAGCCAGCCTACCATCGACGAGGAAATCAACCAGGAGGAGCCTTATAAGCTCTGTGCCGTCTGTCATAGCCTAGGTGGTGCTGGGATTCTCATGTACGTCATCACTCGCAAAATCAAGGAGAAGCCACACCGACTCTCAAGACTTATCCTCCTTTCACCTGCCGGCTTTCACGAGGACTCCAACTTAATTTTCACCATTGTTGAGTATATATTCCTTTTTGTGAGTCCTGTATTGGCTTGCATCGTTCCCGCCTTCTACATACCGACAAGATTCTTCAGGATGCTTCTGAACAAGCTAGCACGTGACTTCCACAATTATCCTGCTCTTGGTGGACTGGTCCAAACCCTGATGAGTTACGTAGTTGGTGGAGACAGCTCGAACTGGGTCGGGGTCTTGGGGACGCCTCACTACAACATGAACGATATGCCAGCTGTCTCCTTCGGTGTTGCGAAACATCTAGCTCAGATCAAACACACTGGTAAGTTCAAAATGTTTGATTACGGGAGCAGGACAGCTAACATGGAGGTTTACGGCTCTCCTGAACCGCTTGATCTAGGGGAGTCTTACGAGTTCATCGATGTGCCTGTTGATTTAGTAGCGGGGAAGAAAGACAAGGTGATTCGGCCTTCCATGGTGAGGAAACACTACAAGGTGATGAGAGATGCTGGGGTTGATGTGTCGTTTAATGAGTTCGAGTATGCTCACCTTGATTTCACATTCTCTCACCGGGAAGAGCTTTTGACGTATGTCATGTCGAGGCTGCTGCTTGTGGAAGTGACACCAAGTCAACAGAGGCAGAGCAGCCAGAAAGGTATGAAACTGAAGAAGAAGAAAAAGGAGGCATAGTAGTGTAAGTAGCTAGAAACCAAACGATGGCCACTGTGGTCAATGCCCAATAGAGTTTGGAGTCTTTGTATTGTGATGTTGTGCGTTTGAGCTTCATCTGTGCATTCTACGTTGATCTTCCTGTAGGTGTACATAGTGTAAAGTTTGATCGCTTGATGAAATGATCTTGTTGTCAGAGATGTTTTTTTCAGCAATATGATGTATATGTTTCTATAGTGGGTTCCATAAGAATATGATGCCATGAAGTGTAGCTGATGCTGTGTACTCAATCAATCATGGTAATAGTGGCATACCTAATGATGTGTGTGTGTGTTCGCTATCATGTATTCGGCTCCTTTGGGCCTAGGAGAGCTTCTCCAGAAAACATAGTGCAGTGATAACTGATAAGTGAATCACGTGGAGGAAACAATGAGGAATTTTTCTTTTAGACATAGTTAAAAGAATGAAACAGAACATAAGAGAAGAAAAACAGAATCCTCATGGAAGCTCTAGTCAGAAAAGATGAATGATTGGAGGTCTGATTGATCTTGAAGAAGAAGCTCCTGCATGTCCCTTGGGAGTACACTGAAACCGCCTGTAAATCCTTTCAGTTTATTAAAATTTGCTTATGATTCTGCACTACCTCCTCATTGAATTTTTCATGTATTGTTTTGGTATTTGCTTAGTGCAATGTAAATTGATGTTTACTTTTATTCAAAGGGAGTTCAGCAAAAGGATCAAAACAAGCCATGAGTTTCTCAAGAATTCCTACACCAGAAACTATAATGTTTTCCCTGGGACTAAAACCAGATCAAAACAAGATAGAAACCCTATGTAGACAGACACAAAAAAACACACAGAGCAGACTGTGGCCCCCACAGAGATTATGTGAAAGACCATATTCATTTATTTGCTTCTCCTCTTTGAGGTTTGTTTCTTGTTCTCAGTCGCAGTAGCAGCAACTGGTGGTGTCACTTGTTGAGGATCTTCAGGTAAAATGGTGTGAAAAAACTTCTTAGAAGAACCAACTTGGTTGCAGATTAACTTAAGCATCTTTCTGCCTCTCATCCATTTCAGCAACAGCTTCATATGAGTTTTGCTGTTTATTCCACTAACCCCAGCTTCCTGTTATTTTATATTAACACAGTGAAACAATGTTTCTCTATCAAACACTATTCAGACCACTTCAATCCCTAAGACAAAACCAAGCCAATCAAACAGACAAGACCGGGCACATTCAAGTAAACCATCTGGTCTGAATCAAGATCGCAGGACATAGAAATGAACAGGGGAAGCAAACCTGGGCGCGGAGCCAAGTGTTGGGAACGGAGAGAGGACCATGTTTCTTGAAGACATCGTAGAGAGAAGTGGAGATGATGTGAGCTTCTTGGATCGAAACCTTAGGGTTTATCTTTCTGACGTTTACAGCTCGTTCTCTCGACATGTATCTCACCAACAGAGAGTTAGAGCTCATCTCATTCTCTAAAACAGCCGCGGAGGCTCTACAGAGCTTCCTTAGTCCTCCTCCTCCTCCGCCGGTGAACCACATTCTCTCTCTTCCTCGCCTGTCACTTTCTCAGATTTCGTTCGGGCGGAATGGTTTAGGTCTATCGCTTTGCCTTTGATATTTCAAAATAAAAGCCCAGTAGCCTAATTTCGGCCCAATCAATGTTTTTACGAAAATATTGAGGTTGTTAAATGTATATATAACAAAAGAACCAATTTTTTTTGGGTAGCGACTCCCAACTTATTTAAAAAGAAAAACCAAACTTCAGTTTACCAGACGAGTTCGTCGTGGCCTTATCGGTCCAACAACATCTTCATGAACTAAATTAACAACCTCAATCGGTGCAACAACAAAACTATTAAAACCAAACGGAAGAGAGAATACAAGGTTAGCCAAACCATCAGTTAAGCGGTTTGTTTTCTTATACACATGAACAATTCGGACCAACTAGTTCAGGGCCGGCCCAAAAAATATGTAGACCCAGTGTTGAGTGTGTAGACCCAGTGTTGAGTTCGAAAATTTCCATTTATGCAACAGTAAATCAGAAAATTAGGATCTTAGTTGCATGTAATATATTTGTGTTTTGATAAATTAGGACTTTAATTACTTTAAAAAATTTGGAAAAAAAAAAGTGGACCCTAGGCAAATGCACTGTGAGCACATGCTCAAAGCCGGTACGAAATCAGTCCCTTTTCAAAAAGCCATAGCACAAACGTACCAGAAAGATAGCGGATGAATATCCCCAATCTTTATTGTAAGAAACTCCATAACCATCATAAAATCTACTTATACCTCCAGCCTTTTAACCCATTTCTCCCAAGCAACCACTAAGCCATAGTAAACATCCCATAACTCCGCCAAAGATGCCGTACATCTGCCTATATTTAGCGCAAAACCACCACACCACTCACCTTCTCCATTTCGCAGTTATCCCCCCTATTAAATGTTGTATATAAGTTTCTTTAGTCTAGTGATTTAACATAGAATTTATTAATTTTTTTTAGGAGGTCTGAATTTCAAATGTCGAAAATACAATTTCTTAAATAATTATGCAGATTGCTTACATGACATATCCATCATAGTACAAGTAAAATCGATCAAAGAGAATCCTTCTCATTCACCAAAAGCCAGTTTTTTTTATGTTTCTCAGAAATTTGGTTTATTCATTATAATTCTAGCGTTAAAATAAAAATATGAGAGTGAATAAATATTTAGAGAAAATTACAGGATAGGACTACACTAACTGTATTATACACTATGCCTCTTTGTTCTAACAATATATCTCCTGGTAAGAAAAAAAATAATTTAATATCTAATTTAGAGGAGTATAATATTTTAGTTAATTTAGACATATTAGATTATAGTTTATAATTTGAATTGTTCATTACTTGTTATTTATAAGTGTATCTTTTGTTAGAGAAATAAACAGATTTGCAAAAACTATAATTATTAAAACGAACGTAACCAATATTTTCTACTTTCAGTTTACCAAATTATACTATTTAACTAAAGAAATATAAACATATTGTTGATGCCATATAAAATCAGTAAGATCAATATACGGTTATGACCCTTAATATCAAATTCAAAATTACGACCAGATGTAAAGTTCATAGAAAACAAGCTGATCATCAAGCGGTATAAAATATTTGTATTACTATAAATTCCAGAATATTTTACAATTTAATTTGGAGAAAAAACTTGCTAAACATTTTGTTACTATGATAATACTCCCTCCGTTTCGAATTACTTGTCGTTTTAGAGTATAATTTTTGTTACAAAATAAGTGTCGTTTTCGGTTTTTAATGCAAAATTTATAATTGACATTATTCTCTACTCTATTTTTTCTATTGGTTGATATATGGTTAGGTGTATTGGTAATGGTGCTTTTATTTTAAAAATATGTAAAATTAAATGTTTTCTTAATTTGTATGCATAAACCTAAAACGACAAATAATATGAAATGGAGAGAGTAATATTTAGTTTGATTATGAAATATTGTAGTTAAGAAGTTCAACCATTTTCCAAGGAATTAAAACCATATGCATACCATTTCATGTTTATTATTTTTATTTATTGTAATACACAAATATTATTGAACTGAAAATTAAAGGTATACTCAAATATTATTCAACCATTTTCCAAGGAATTAAAACCATATGCATACCATTTCATGTTTATTTATTGTGTTTCGTTCACCCTTGGGTTCCATTCAAGGTTTTAAAGCTTAAGAGTTCCAACATAGCGCTCAGTGAGACTCCCGAAGTATAGACTACCGTCGAACTCGTTAACTTCGCTAAGAAAATTATATAGAAGAGGAACATAAATTCTCTGAAGCACTTCACCGTTAGAGTCGACTTTGGCGACTGCTGTTTGGTTTGTAACCCTCTGCACGGCAGCGATCCAAAAATTTCCAGTAGAACCAATTCTTCTGATACTGCTAGGGTGTAAACGTGATGGCGAATTGCTGAAGTCTTCAGAAGAACCAGCTTTAGGTCCTTTGATCCAATACCTTATGATGTTATCCTTTGTAAACTGACTAACCAACACGAAAGAACCATCCGAGCTTACGGTACAGCCAGCTGCGCCGCCTAGACCTTCCATCAATACGGTGACAACCTTAGTTGAGGGGTCGTACTTGTAGAGTTTTCCTGTGGCGTCGTTCAGGCGCAATAGAAGATGCATTTGGCTACATACATAACAAAATTATGTATATTAAGCAACAAACAATGTATCCGGAAAAGCAAAATTTTTTTTTTTGAGTAAGTACTTTTTTTGCCCAATTTAAATCATTTTAGGTAAATATTTTGGATGTTTTTTTCTTCTTAAACCGTTTACTATTCAAATAAAGTTTATCAATAATTACGGTGTAATATATTCCGATTTATCCACATTTTATTAGAATGGTTGTGCTTTTTAAAAATTGTTAAAAAGGTTGCGGAGATTATAATTTTATATCATCTGTAACCACCGTAAAACTAGTTTTTTTTTTTGACATCAACCGTAAAACTACTTTATGTAAGAAAAAAATCCATTTGCCACACTTTTTAATTAAATGTTAATCAAAACAGTAGTACATGTATAGAAGAAGAGAAGAAGGGGAAGAAGAAACTTTACTATGCGCTGAAGTACGAGCTCAAGGAAGTGAAGTAGACGATACCAGTTGTTGGATCAACGTCAAGACCATTGAGAGTCTTGAAGGGATTTCCATCAACACCGTCGGCGATCTTTACGGCCAAACCACCGGCAGGAGAAACAACGTGAAGACCCAATAGAGCATCGGCGACGTAAAGATCACCTGTTATCTCATTGAAGGCTATCCCCGCCGGTCGGCCGCACTTTTTGGAGGAAATCGGTTCTTGTAAACCGTAGCACAATAAAGAGTTCCTGAAATGTAATAAGAACAATTGAAACCAGTGAAATTAAAATATATAAATGATATTAGAATTAGTATCTCTAGGTTTTGTTTGTGTGTAAGACATCATAAAAAGATCATATTTATCAGAGTTGGATATATATACATATATATTAGACATTCTCTCATTTTGGGGGTAATATACATCACATGTATATGACACGTGAAATTGTCATCGTTAGTAAAGTCTACGTACTTTTTTATACTATGTTATAATCAAAACAACATTTTTTTTTTTGAAAATAAATCAAAACAACATACTTCCTCATCGAATAAATAAAATTAAAAGAACTTACGATGATTTTGTGATGTGTGCAAAAATGACAAAACCCTTCTCGGGAGTATACTTGAGGATTGTACCACCGGAGACTCCAGTGTAGAAGCCTTTTTCTGTGGAATTAAAGGCGAAAGATTGAGGGCCGGACATAAGTATCGGCAGCGGAAGTGACTGGAAAGACGCGTCAACCGAGATGACCGCCCACAAAAGAGAAAGAAGAAGAAGAGGAGATACTGTGGACAAAGACGACATCATATCGTTTCTTTAGTTTTTTTCTATTGCTCTATAATTATTATTGCGTGAGGCTTTGTAATCTGTATGTATGTCTATTTATAGGTTTGTGGTTTTTATCTTCTTTGTTCCATATGTAAACATTGACGGCACATGATACATTCTTTTTTTTTTTTTTCGTTTTACAAAAAAAAAAATGATACATTCTTTTTTGTTATTATTTTTAAAAGAGCAAATAAGTCAAAAAAATAAAGTGCAAAAATAAACGACACATAAAATTTGTTAACAAAATTTATTTTCTAATTTTCGAGATTTCGTTGAGATTTCGAATCAACTCAAACAGTACAGTAAATTATAATCAATTTACACGCGTAATACATGTATAATTCTTTTAAATCACTGTTTTTTTGTAGTATAAACTCTTTAAAACAAACTACAGTAGAACCTCTATAAATTAATACTCTATAAATTAATAATCTCTATAAATTAATAAATTTTGCCGGTCCCAAGTTGGGCTAGTGTTAAATATAACACAAATCGATAAAATAATAAGATAATAATATTTTTTAAAACTTCTATGTAAATATATAGTCCCTTTAAAATCATAAATTAATAATCTATCTATATATAATTTTTATATAAGTACAAGCTAAATATTATATTGTTGGTTTTATATTCACAATGAAAATTCTTTGTTTTTCTTAACATTTCAATATATTTTAATAATATTTGGTAAAATTATACCGAAAACCACTTAACAATTCTATGTAACATAAAAATATACACAAATAAGATAATAAAACAATATGAAAGTCAAATTTTCTAAAATTTAAATAATGTACATACGGTAAAATAAAATATTTTCTTTTTTTTTATAAATAAAAATATTTAAAAATAGAAAAAAATCTAAATAAGGAAACTTTTGTAAATTAATATCTCTATAAATTAATAAAATTTCAAAGTCCCAACATTATTAATTTATAGAGGTTCTACTGTACCTTGAGCTCAAGGTAGTTTTTTTTTCTCTTTCGGCAAAAAAAAACCACCTTGAACTAAGTTTTGGTAGAGTTTTAGACTTTCTTAAGATACCTAACCCTAAACTAAATTTTACTAAGTTTAATCTTTAATCTTCCAAATCTCTAAAAGTACATTTCTAAATAATTTAACAAATATGTTAACACTTGACACACACCAATTGAATCAACAATCATGCCAAGATCAACACACATCATGCTTGATCACCACAGATAATTCTGTCACATGCAACATTAACACCAATGTAACAATAAACACATCTCCTCAAGAAAGCATAGGAAAATGTTTTTTTCTCTTATGTGTATGTGGCTGCATTGAGTTTGCTCATGTTAAATTTCAGTTTTCGATCCACCTTGTTTTTTCCTAATTTTTGTTGGGATGGTTCAAATTTAAGATCTTGCTTTGTACAATTTTTCTTGCATTTATATGATATTTATAGTTTAGCGAAAAAAAGCTTAACCAACACAACTTCTGAACAATGACACACACCGTCAAACACTTACATGCCGATGTACATATTTGAAAATAAAGTTTACCTATAAGGCTATAAACTGCATATTTTTTGAAGAACTAGTCTTAACTTTTCTATAGATTTGAAATATCTCCAAATTTATTAAAAAAATATTATTGCCAGTAAAAAAAATAGAACAAGGAGAAAGAACAACTTTTACAAACAAGCTATATAAACTTTACTATGTATGTTTTAAGGGATTATATAAAAACTCTACTACCCATGAGAAACTCAAGTTTGGGAGATTGTTATCATGACAGCTACGCTTTCGTTGTTTAGCTGTCTTGTATAATTTATTCAGGTACATTGTAACAGTATGTTGTATATTAGTACATGTCTTGGAATATAAAAACTAACCAGCAGGATTAGTCTAGTGGTACTTGAGAGAGCTTCGGTTTTAATACGCTTTCGGATTCGATTCCTACTGGCCACACGTATATGGCCATTTATGCTCATTTGAATACCCAAAAAAGGTTTATCCGTCGGCTGTACCTCTATCCGGGGATTAGGTCTGTGTCATTATTGACTTGGGTTTAACCCTTTATTTAGCAAAAAAAAAAAAAAAACTGCCTATATGTATTACTAAACAAATTTTGAAACGGCACATCATTATACGTGCTAACCATTGCGCCACTTAAAAACTATTATAAAGATTTGAAGCGAAACAATTGAATAACAATGAAAAATATGTGACTACGACAACTAAATTAAGCCATATCGAAAACAGTTGACTAACAATGAAAAATATGTGAGCATACATACGAATGGACAACAAAGCATTTGTCCTTCACATGCTTTTTTAGATATAGATCCACGCTTTACGTAGATTAGAGACATATATATATATATATATATATATATATATATATATATATATAGTTTCACGTTTTTCATCGACTAAAAAATATATAAATAAATAATATTTATATATAATATACAATGAATTTCTAAAAGTTTATGTATATTTATAATAATTAAGTTTGTAGGTATGTGTCAGCTTTATCTTTATATAATATTTTTAAAATTTATTCTATCAAACTTTTTTTAAGAAGCTAACATGTGTTTTAAACATATCTCTATTTTCTCTTATCTATTATATATATAATTTAAGACTTCTCTATATAGTATTTTAAGATTTTAATTTTATCTAGTAATAAGTTCTGCAAGGTAACCATGTGTGTCCAAAATTTTGGCATATATTAGCACTGGGCATACGAGTAGATTTCAGATAAGAACCATTCTATTTCAGATATATCGAATAAATCATTCTTATACCAAAAAATATTTATGAGATTTTGGTTCAGTTTCGGTTCGGTTTTAGTTTAGTATCAGATCGGTTTCCAGATAACCGTTTAATATGTGCATTAAATATATATATATATATATATATATATATATAATATTAGCTAACATGTTAATCTAATTGATCTATTGGTTACACATTTGCATATTCGTAAATCCAACAAGAGTTCAAGTTAATAAAATATTAATTTTATAAGTACTTACTATATTTTAAATCAAAATATCATATATATTTATAATATGAGAGAGTAGATAAGAGATAATGTTGTCTGGTGATCATGTTTTGGCCTTCGATTTCGCTTATATCTCGACTTATCTTTTATTTCAATGTTTGGGTATGGATCTTGCCTTCCATTATTTTTGATGGTCTTTTGTGTATTTTTTTCGTTTAGCTTTCTCTCTCTCTTTTTCTGTTTTTTTAGAAATTTTGATTTATTCGTTATAAATCTAGCGTTTAAAAATATGAGAGTGAATAAATATTTTGAGAAACTTACAAGAAAGGAGTACACTAAATGTATCATATAATGCCACTTTGTTCTAACAATATATCTCATGGTAAGAAAACATAAATATCGTCTGTTAAGACACAAGCAATTAATGTTTGGTTAAAAATTCTTTCTGATATCATCCAACTTTTATTTCGTGGACTCACAGAAATCCTTCGAATAGTACCATAATCCGTTCGACGTACAATAATATATTGAACTACTTCAACAAGTCGACGTGTAATATATCCAACATCTGATGTGCGGACCGCAGTATCTGCAACTCCTTTACGTGCTCTATAGCAAAAATAATATATTCTGTTAAGACAGTCTTTCGCGTAAATTGTTTTGAATAGGTAAATCAATCATTTGTTCTTGGGATCCGACATTAACCCTCTCATACCTACTAATTGATCCCGAAAAAGACATCATATGGGCTGGATTGAAAGGGTCTGTTCCCTAAATCCTTAGATAAAAATAAACAAAAATAGTAGTAATTGCTAAAAAAAGAGAAAAAATTAAAAATATTTTTATTGCTGTCAGTAGAACACTAAATCCTAAATACTAAACACTAAATCTTAAACACTAAATCTTAAACACTAAACTCTAAACCCCTTGGCAAACCATAAACCCTATGATTTATCCAAGAATTTAGAGGTTAGAATTAAGGTTTTAGTGTTTTTAAGATTAGTGTTAGTGTTTTTGATATATGGTTTAAGATTTATCCAAGAATTTATGGTTAGAGGTTAGGATTAAGGTTTTAGTGTTTTAAGATTTGTGTTAGTGTTTTTGATATACAGTAGAACCTCTATAAAATTAATAATGTTGGGTCTTTAAAATTTTATTAATTTATAGAGATATTAATTTACAAAAGTTTCATTTTTTGAATTTTTTCTACTTTTGAATATTTTTGTTTATATAATAATTAAATATTTGATTTTACCATATATACATTATTTAAATTTTAGAAATTTGACTTTCATATTGTTTTATTATCTTATTTAGTGTATATTTTTATATTTCATAGAATTGTTATGTGATTTTTGATATGTTTTTACTAAATACTATCAAAATATATTGAAATACTAAAAAAATTTGATATATTTTTCATTGTAAATAACAATATAATGTTTAGTTTATATTTATATAAAAAATATATATTGATAATTTATTAATTTCTGATTTTAATGAGACTATACATTTACATGGAAGTTTTAAAAATATTATTATCTTATTATTTTATTGATTTGTATCATACTTTACACTGGTCCAAATTGAGACCGACGAAATTTATTAATTTATTGAGATTATTAATTTATCGAGTATTAATTTATAGAAGTTCTATTGTATGGTTTAAGATTTATTCAAGAATTTATGGTAACTCATAGATTTTTAGTTTATGATTTATGGTTTAGGGTTTAGTATTTGCTGAAAGTGTTAAATTTTTTCTTTTTCATATCTTCTAAATCTCTTAAAGTACGTTTCTAAATAATTTAACAAATATGTTAACACTTGACACAAACCAATTGTATCAACAATCGTGCCAACATCAACACACATCATGCTTGATCACCACAGATATTCTGTCACATGCAACGTTAGCACCAATGTAACAATAAACACATCTCCTCAAGAAAGCATAGGAAAGTGTTTACTTCTCTTATGTGTATCTGGCTGCATTGAGTTTGCTCATGTTAAATTTCATCTTTTGATCCACCTTGTTTTTTATCCTAACTTTTGTTTGGGTGGTTCAAACTTAAGATCTTACTTTGTAAATATTTCTTGCATTTATATGATATTTACAGTTTAGAGAAAAAAAAAAACTTAACCAACACAACCTCTGAACAATGACAAACACTGTCAAACACTTACACATCCATTTAATATTTGAAAATAAAATGGGAATTTATCTATAAACTAGTTTTAACTTTTTTTTACAGATTTTGAAATATCTCCAAATTAATGAAAAATATTTTTTGCCAGTAAAAATATAGAACAAGGAGAAAGAACAACTTTTACAAGCAAGCTATATAAAGTTTAGTATGTATATTTTAAGGGATTATAGAAAAACTCTACTACCCATGAGAAACTCAAGTTTGGGAGATTGTTATCATGACAGTTACGCTTTCGTTGTTTAGCTGTCTTGTATAAATTATACAGGTACATTGTAACAGTATGTTGTATATTAGTACATGTCTTGGAATATAAAAACAAATTTTGAAACGGCACATCATCATACGTGATAACCATGCGCCACTTAAAAACTATTATAAAGATTTGAAGTAAAACAATTGACTAACAATGAAAAATATGTGATTACGACAACTAATCATGAAGCCATATCGAAAACAATTGACTAAAAATGAAAAATATGTGAGTATATAAATATGAATGGACAACAAAACATTTGTCTTTCACATGCTTTATTAGATATAGATCCACGCTATACGTAGATTATATATATATATATATATATATATATAAAATATCATTTAAATCATCAATTTTCTAATTCGGTTAAAATAAAGCAACAATATTCTAGTAAGCCAAAAAAACAATTAATTTTTATTGACGAACCATTTAAATCACAAATTTTCGTTGATCATATCATTTTAGAAATATCGTTAGTCAACAGTTGACTAACAAAATGACTAAAATGATTTTTAAAGTTGAAGTTTTATTTGGCACAAATATTAATCAACATTTTTTCAAAAAAATGGAAATTAACTTTTAAAATAAATTATTTAGTAACAATAAAATCATATACATAGAATGTTGAATTAATAAAAATAAATGTTTTCCATTGTTTTCTTCAAAAATGTAAATAATTTTTATTTATATTCTAAAATTGTTAGTTAACATATCATTAATTTATATTTTTTAAATAATTATAAAGAAATTTTGTAATTATTTACGATATATATATCACTTTTGTAACTATTCATATAGTCCTAATTGGATTATGATTCATAATTTTTATTGTTTGTAAAATATTAATATATTTTTATTCTCATAAGAATAAAATTAAGGATATTCTAATTATGTAGAAATATTTTAGATCTTAACTTTTTTGGTGTAATATATTTTAAATTAAAATGGAGAAGAAATCTTGTAACAAACTTATAGTAATTATATAAATTTTGTTTTGCATAATGTTTTCCGTTTGAGAATAAAAAGTTGAATTGACACTTCACTAACAATTTTTTGATGGTAGTATTATAAAACATAATCTCAATAAGATTATATAAACATGTAAAAATTGATCATAGATAATTATAAAATTTCTGGATAATTATTTTATTACTAATTTATTAATTTATCATAAATTAACTAATTATTTTTAAATATAAATGAAAATTATATTAATTTTTACTTTGATAAAATGAAAAAATTATATTTTTGGTTTGAATTATTTCTTAATTTATTATTAGTGTTATAGTTATTAAATATATATGTTCAATATTTAAAATTTAAGATTTTGAAAATTTATTTTTTATTTTATTATTAGATTTCCTTGCGATGCACAAATATAAATGTTTAATTTTATATCAAGTGTCCTAATTTGATTATTATTGTAAAAAATATTTGATCCAAAATCTATATCCCTTAAATAAAATTATGAACCAAAAGAATATAATTTAATACATTGATCACCAATATGAATATTGAAGTTTTATAATTTATAAGGTTAATTTAAATTGTATATAATTTATTATATATATATATATATTCCACACAAGATGGAGACAAACTAGTACTATTTTATATTTTCGGCAAATTTTCGGCAAATTTTACAATTTAGTTTGAAAACAATTTGCTAAATATTTTGTTACTATGGTAATAATATTTAGTTTGATTATGAAATATTGTAGTTAAGAAGTTCAACCATTTTCCAAGGAATTAAAAGCATATGCATACCATTTCATGTTTATTATTTTTATTTATTGTAATACACAAATATTATTGAACTGAAAACTAAAGGTAGTTTATCCCATTGTGTTTCGTTCACCCTTGGGTTCCATTCAAGGTTTTAAAGCTTAAGAGTTCCAACATAGCGCTCAGTGAGACTCCCGAAGTATAGACTACCGTCGAACTCGTTAACTTCGCTAAGAAAATTATATAGAAGAGGAACATAAATTCTCTGAAGCACTTCACCGTTAGAGTCGACTTTGGCGACTGCTGTTTGGTTTGTAACCCTCTGCACGGCAGCGATCCAAAAATTTCCAGTAGAACCAATTCTTCTGATACTGCTAGGGTGTAAACGTGATGGCGAATTGCTGAAGTCTTCAGAAGAACCAGCTTTAGGTCCTTTGATCCAATACCTTATGATGTTATCCTTTGTAAACTGACTAACCAACACGAAAGAACCATCCGAGCTTGCGGTACAGCCAGCTGCGCCGCCTAGACCTTCCATCAATACGGTGACAACCTTAGTTGATGGGTCGTACTTGTAGAGTTTTCCTGTGGCATCCTTCAGACGCAACAGAAGATGCATTTGGCTACATGCATAACAAAAAAAATACGTATACTAAGTAAGAAACAAATGTATTTGAAAAAAGCAAAAGATATTTGAGCAAGTACTTTTTTTACATAGGTTAACATTATGTAATGGTTTTTTCTTATGAAGACGTTTACTATTCAAATCTTTTTTATCAATAATTACGTTGTAATTTATTCGGATATATCCAATTTATTAGAATTGTTTGCTTTTTAAATATTGTTAAAAAAATTGCGAAGATTATAATGTTATATCATCTGCAACCGTAAAACAAGTTTATGTAAGAAAAAAAAAATCCATTTGCCACACTTTTTTATTATATGATAATCAAAACAATTAGTACATGTAAAGAAGAAGAGAAGAAGAGGAAGAAGGAACTTTACTATGCGCTGAAGTGTGAGCTCAAGGTAGTGAAGTAGACGATACCAGTTGTTGGATCAACGTCAAGACCATTTAGAAACTTGATGGGATTTCCATCAACAGCGTCGGCGATCTTCACGGCCAAACCACCGGCAGGAGAAACAACGTGAAGACCCAACAGAGCATCGGCGACGTAGAGCTCACCTGTTTTCTCATTGAGGGCTATCCCCGCCGGTCGGCCGCACTTTTTGGAGGAAAAGGGTTCTTGTAAACCGTAGCACAACAAAGAGTTCCTGAATTGTAATAAGAACAATTGAAACCAGTGAAATTAAATTATATAAATGATGTTAGTATTTGTATCTATTAGAAACATCCCACATCGGAAATATAAGAATTAATCTACTACTATATAAATGGTTATGACCAATCCACTAATTGCCAATTGGTTTTAAGTGGAAGTCCAAGAAACTTAACATGGTATCAGAGCGATAAGATCCTTTGACCTAATTTACTACAATTACTACTACACCGATGTTGGACCTGGATGTTATTCCCACATTGTCCACGCTTCAGACCTAGATGTCTGAGCGTGAGGGAGGGTATTGATGAGAAACATCCCACATCGGAAATATAAGAATTAATCTACTACTATATAAATGGTTATGACCAATCCACTAATTGCCAATTGGTTTTAAGTGGAAGTCCAAAAAACTTAACAGTATCGCTAGGTTATCTTTGTGTGTATGACATCATATTAAAAATATATATATTTATCAAAGATGGATATTATATAAATAGACATTCTCTCATTTTTGGGTAGTATTACATCACATGTATATGACATGTGAAACTGTCATCGTTTAGTTACTTTTTATACTATGCTATAATCCCTCTAACAACATACTTGCTCATCGAATAAATAAAATTAAAAGAACTTACGATGATTTTGTGATGCGTGCAAAAATGACAAAACCCTTCTCGGAAGTATACTTGAGGATTGTACCACCAGAGACTCCAGTGTAGAATCCTTTTCCTGTGGAATTAAAGGCGAAAGATTGAGGGCCGGACATAAGTATTGGCAGCGGAAGTGTCTGGAAAGACGCGTCAACCGAGATGACCGCCCACAAAAGAGAAAGAAGAAGAAGAGGGAGAAGAGATGTTGTGGACAAAGATGACATCATATCGTTTCTTTAGTTTTTTTTTCTTCTTTCTATTGCTCTATAATTATTATTGCATGAGGCTTTGTAATCTGTATGTATGGCTATTTATAGTTTTGTGATTTTTGATCTTCTTTGTCCCATATGTTAACATTGACGTACACATGATACTTTCTTGTTTGTTATTAGTTTTGAAAGTGTAAATGAGTAGAAAAAACAACATGCACAATTAACAGACACATAAAATATGTTATCATAGATTTTTTTAATATTCGGGAGTTCGTTCAGATTTCAAATCTACTAGAATAATAAAGTAAATTATAACCAATTTAAACACGCTTAATATAAGTACAACCCTCTTAAATCATTGGTTTATTCTATAGTATGAACTTTTTAAGACAAATTGTTTAAAGTTAAATTTCTCTAGAGTTAAGACTTTATTAAGATACCTAATCCAGAACTAAAGTTACTTCTATCCTCAAATATCTAAAGGTAAATTTTTATTATTTCATCAAGCACGTCAAAACTTAATACACACCAATGATAGCAACAAGCAACGTCAAACACCAACGTCAATACGTTTGATCAACACAAGCTCTGAACAACGACACATTTCGTCGAACTTACATGCCCATTATATTTACATATTCAAAAAGTAAATTTATCTATAAACTGTACTTTTTGAAGGATTTCTCCATACTTTCCTATAGATCTAAAATGTCTACAGATTAATAAAAAAAATATTTTTTTGCCGATAAAAATATAGAACAAAATGAAAGAACAACTTCTTCATGCAAGCTATATAAATTTGTTTTATGTATTTCTTTAGGGATTATAGAAAAACTCGACTACCCATGAGAAACTCAAGTTTTGGAGATAACATGGGATATTGTTATCTTGACAGCTAAGCATTAGTTGTTTAGTTGACTTGTATAATTTAATACAGGTACATTGTAACAGTACTGTTGTATATGTCTTGTAATATAAAAACTGCCGATATTGTATTCCTTGCCGGCTCTTGAATCCGGAGCAGCTGCCCTTGCCGGCTTGTGTATTTTAGATCATATTTGATATAATTTTCTAGATGAAAAGAAATAAAGTACTACTAAACAGATTTTGAAAAGGCATCATATCATACTTGCTAACCATGCCACTTAAAAAACTATTATAAAGATTCGAAGCAAAACAATTGACTAACATTGAAAGATATGTGATTACGAGAACTAATCATACTAACCATATCGAAAACTGTTGACTAACAAATAATTTTAAAATTTATCTATGTAGTATATTAAGATTTTATCTTGTAATAAGGTCTGCAAAGTAACCATGTTAACCACTATATGGTGGCTCAGTGGTAAGCGCCAAAGATGAAGCGCCCTGGGTTCGACATGCGTGGCCATCAGAACTACCATTAAATCGTAAGAATACGTGGGTTTCCGTCGGTCTCGTGGGATTAGTCTGGGCGAAACCTGGGATCCCTACGGTTAACAAAAAAAAACCATGTTTTGTCCAAAAATTTGGTATATATCTATTCTTATCTATTTTATACAATATTTTAATGTTTTCTAACATAAAATTTTAATCTCTTAAGACATAAATGGAAACCATCTTACATAATATTTATAGTTTTCTTTATCAACAACTACTAAGAAGTTTCCATTTGTCTTTAATAATTTTGACACATATCTCTATGTTATCCATTTTTTATAAAGGGCAATTGTCCATAATAGCATTTTTGAAGTTTTTATCACCAAAATGGCACCAGAAGGAGAAAGTCACAGAAATAGCATTCATTAATGGGTAAAATGTCCATACTAACCTTGTTTTATAATACATGTAACAACTAAAAAAAAAGAATCGTCTTCCTCCTTTCTCAACATTGAGACGCCCCCGGAGAAAAATCACGTTGGCTGAACCATCACCGTCACACTCTAAACTCTCAAGAGATTGAACGTCGGCTTAAAGCTGTCATCGCCGCCGCCGTCATAGAGCTCTGTCATCGCCGGAGACAAATCTGAACCGATCCAAATTTCCTCTGAATATTCTCAAAGACGCTCTTAGTCTCAGACACGATGACTCCGCACTTCTGTAGCTCGCATTCGTCAAGGGTCCAAGAGAAGGCAAAACTCTCGAGTACAAACCTGGATTCACTGTTCGGATCGGCCGAATCGTTCGAGGTATGGTTGTGGATCTCTTCGTATGAGATTTGTTTTAAAGCAAGCACCACCTGTATCTCTATATATATGAGTTGATTAGCTGATTATATGGTTTATTTGAGCTGATATTTGTATCGGAACTTTTTGTAATGTTATTGATTGGTTGCATGAATTGATTTTACTCTCTGTGTTTGATTTGATGCAGACCTGCATGTTTAAGTACGACAGTGTTCATGGTCAGTGGAAACACCATGAAATTAAGGTTAAGGATGAGAAGACTCTTCTCTGTGGTGAGAAGCCTGTCACCGTCTTTGGCATCAGGTACATCTCTATCAGATGACTATATATTTTTTTTCAGTATGAGTGAATCTGATTTTGAGGATTTCAATCTCATAGGTGATTGTGTTTTGTGAAGGAACCCTGAGGATATCCCATGGGCTGAAGCTGGAGCTGACTTCGTTGCTGAGTCTACTGGTGTTTTCACAGACAAGGATAAAGCTGCTGCTCACTTGAAGGTTTGTTTTATCTGCTTTGGATGTTATACACCGTTATATGTTTAGCTTGTTTGGTTCTGGAAGAGATTTAGTAATTAGTGGACACAAATTAAGTTTTTATCCCATGTATGTGTTGCGATGTTTAGACTGAATGATTTGGTGATTTGTTTGTTACAGGGTGGTGCCAAAAAGGTTTTCATCTCTGCCCCGAGCTCGATCGTACTGTATGAAACTTGTCAACCTTTCATGCTTATGTTAGTTACCACGTCATGGTTCATCTTTCTTTCATTTTCACTACAATCTCTCTCTCTCTCTCTGCGATTATTAAACAGAGTTTGTGTTTTGGTTTTGTATTACAGTGCTCAGAGGGATTTATGCATACCAGGATGTGACGTCGTGTGGAATCTATGATTCAGGTAAAACACCAAACCAGATTTATCTTTTCCTTTCTCTTTAATTGCTTAAATGGTTTCACTACGTTCTATTTGTAAATGTGTTCTTTAGTTCCCTGTTGCTTTCTACTTGCTAAAATATTGTTGTTTGTGTGTCTCAGGCTCTAGATCAAGCAAAACCATTGGAGAAAACAAGATCCATGAACAAAAAGTCATTTAAACGGCTGGTAAGTTTTGTAACCAGTTTTTTATTTATGTGTGTGTTTGCATCGTCTTTGAGATTTCTTTTTGCTCCTTCCTCACAGGGACTGAACGATGTCAATTCCAAGTAGTTCCATCTCTCATGAAGCTTTTTTTTTTGTAAAACCTTGTGAGTAGCTATGACATGTTTTTTTCTGAATTAAGTCTTTGTAATATTTTTAGTTTGGTTTAAGATTGGTTTTCTTAGTACAATTCTTTCACATGTTTCTGACTACATGTAATAATGTGATGTTAAGCTTTTGGCATTTTCAGGATGGGTTTCCAGAAAAATAAAATGAGTGTGTTTTCTTGCATAAGTCTGTTGTAGAAGAGAATCAAAAGCAAAGACTAAGTATTGATTCAAAAGAAAAAGATAAAAGGGATTATAGGCTCAATACATTCTATTTGAATTAGAATAGAAACTCATGCTCGATAAGGAATGTTAGACAATCCTTGTTCAGGACGGCTATCCTAAATTTGAACTTAATCTTCCAAAACAAAAAAAAAACATAATAAAAATCTATAAGAAAATTCATTGGCTATAGAAATCACCAAATAGAGTTCATTGTCTACAAAATATATAACACATATCAAACAGAGAACATTAAAATTGGATAGCTTGAAGCATTTTCAATAATTCTATCGAGAAAGTGTTAAATGTGTTATATTTAAAAACACATATGTTATATAGGATAGCTTTTGGCACTTCCACGATGGGTTTCCAGAAAAATAAAATGAGTGTGTTTTCTTGCATAAGTCTGTTGTAGAAGAGAATCAAAAGCGTGTAAGGAATGTTAGACAATCTTTGTTCAGGATGGATATCCTAAATTGGAACTTAATCTTCCAAAACAAAAACAAAAAAAACATAATCAAAATCTATAAGAAAATTCATTGGCTATATAAATCACCAAATAGAGTTCATTATCTACAAAATATAGAACACATATCAAACAGAGAACATTAAAACTCGATAGCTTGAAGAATTTTCAATAATACTATCGAGAAAGTGTTAAATGTGGTATCATTAAAAAACACATATGTTATATATGATAACTTTTGGCACTTTCAGGATAAGTTTCCAGAAAAATAAAATGAGTGTGTTTTCTTGCATAAGTCTGTTTTCGAAGAGAATCAAAAGCGTGTAAATTGGAACTTAATCTTCCAAAACAAAACAAAAAACATAATCAAAATCTATAAGAAAATTCATTGGATATAGAAATCACCAAATAGATTTCATTGTCTACAAAATTTAGAACACATATCAAACAGAGAACATTAAAATTGGATAGCTTGAAGCATTTTCAATAATTTTATCGAGAAAGTGTTAAATGTGGTATCATTAAAAACACATATGTTATATAGGATAGCATTTGACACTTTCAAGATGAGTTTCCAGGAAAATAAAATGAATGTGTTTTCTTGCATAAGTCTGTTTTAGAAGAGAATCAAAAGTGTGTAAGGAATATTAGACAATCCTTGTTCAGGATGGCTATCCTAAATTGGAACTTAATCATCCAAGACAAAAAAATATAATCAAAATCTATAAGAAAAATCATTGGCTATAGAAATAACCAAATAGAGTTCATTTGTCTACAAAATAGAGAAGACATATCAAACATAGAACATTAAAATATGATAGCTTGAAGCATTTTCAATAATTCTATCAAAAAGTATTAAATGTGGTATCATTATAAAACATATATTTTATATAGGATAGCTTTTGGCACTTTCAAGATGAGTTTCCAGAAAAATAAAATAAGTGTGTTTTCTTGCATAAATTTTTTTCCGAAGAGAATCAAAAGCGTATAAGGAATGTTAGAGAATCCTTGTTCAGGATGGCTATCCTAAATTGGAACTTAATCTTCTAAAACAAAAAAAAACATAATCAAAATCTATAAGAAAATTCATTG
Organism: Raphanus sativus; assembly: GCF_000801105.2. Lineage (NCBI taxonomy): Eukaryota > Viridiplantae > Streptophyta > Magnoliopsida > Brassicales > Brassicaceae > Raphanus > Raphanus sativus. The sequence continues at coordinate 12,604,265 of NC_079517.1, forward strand.
GCTATAGAATCACCAAATAGAGTTCATTGTCTACAAAATATAGAACACATATCAAACAGAGAACATTAAAATTGGATAGCTTGAAGCATTTTCAATAATTTTATCGAGAAAGTGTTAAATGTGGTATCACTATAATACACATATGTTATATAGGATAGCTCTTGGCACTTTCAGGATGGGTTTCCAGAAAAATAAAATGACTGTGTTTTCTTGCATAAGTCTGTTTTCGAAGACAATCAAAAGTCTGTAAGCTTTTGGCACTTTCAGGATGGGTTTCCAGAAAAATAAAATGAATGTGTTTTCTTGTATAAGTCTGTTTTAGAAAGAGAATCAAAAGTGTGTAAGGAATGTTAGACAATCCTTGTTAAGGATGGCTATCCTAAATTGGAATTTAATCATCCAAAACAAAAAAAACATAATCAAAATCTATAAGAAAATTCATTGGCTATAGAAATCACCAAATAGAGTTCATTGTCTACAAAATATATAACACATATCAAACATAGAACATTAAAATAGAATAGCATGAAGAATTTTAATTCTATCAAAAAGTGTTAAATGTGGTATCATCAGAAAACACATATGTTATATAAGATAGCTTTTGGCACTTTCAGGATGAGTTTCCAGGAAATAAAATGAGTGTGTTTTCTCGCATAAGTCTATTTTAGAAGAGAATCAAAAGTGTGTAAGGAATGTTAGACAATCTTTGTTCAAGATGGATATCCTAAATTGGAACTTAATCTTCCAAAACAAAAAAAAAACATAATCAAAATCTATAAGAAAATTCATTGGCTATAGAAATCACCAAATAGAGTTCATTGTCTATAAAATATAGACACATATCAAACAGAGAACATTAAAATTGGATAGCTTGAAGCATTTTCAATAATTATATCGAGAAAGTGTTAAATGTGGTATTATTAAAAAACACATATGTTATATAGGATAGCTTTTGGCATTTTCAGGATGAGTTTCCCGAAAAATAAAATGAGTGTGTTTTCTTGCATAAGTCTGTTTTTGAAGAGAATCAAAAGTGTGTAAGCTTTTGGCACTTTTAGGATGGATTTCCAGAAAACTAAAATGAGTGTGTTTTCTTGCATATATCATTATAGGATATCAAGTAATATATTCAGGAATGACTTTCTGAAAATTTAATCTTTAATTAAAAAAAAGAAAATGTTAGGATAGTAAATAAAATATTTAGGAAGAGCTGTCTAAATATTTAATATTAAAAAATAACATTGTTAGTCTTTTGTTGCTTGCGCTTGTAAAACTTTGTAGTGTTTAGAAAAATTTCGGGAAGGATTTGTGTAGTTTTAGGAAAGCTTTCCAGAAAATCGGATGGTTTGAAAAATTTTTTGCTTAGTGTTTTGTTCTCCTTAAGCATGTTGATATCTTTGGTAGGCTCGTGAATTTTCTTATGATATTGTTAGTCTCTTGTTGCTTGTGTTTTTGAAAATGTGTAGAGTTTTAAAATTTCAAGAAAGATTTGTGTAGTTTCAGGAAAGCCTTCCAGAAAATAATTATCAAGACAATTTTAAGATAATTTTTGTTCAGGATAGCTATCCTAAATTTGAACAAGGTCTTCCAAAATCGTCAAAGCAAAAAGTCAATATTTAATATTTAATTAAAAAATGTTAGGATAGTAAATAACATATTTAGGAAGACCCGCCAGAATTTTTAATATTTACTTAAAAAAAGAAGCCACACACACAAGAAATGTCACTTATTACATAACACTTGTCGAGTTGAAAGCAAAAAGAGACGTGAGGAACACACAAGCAATCTGGTGGTGACGCCAGCCTCCTCCATAGATCAGAACAGTTGGTTTTCAAAAACCCGAGCTTGTCATTTTCACGGTCATAAGTGACGAGCGTATTCCGAACAACAATTCCTGATAAAAAAAAAGAAAGAAAAATGTATAAACATTCTACTCATCTCATTGGAAGCAAAAAGAAAAAAGAAAAAACAGAAACTGGAGTTAATTTGAAATCAAAGAGTGAAGAACAAATGATCTATCATGAAACTAATCATACATGATACATGACTTCACAGATAGAGGGAAATGAATGCAAAATAGGTAAAGTGAGTCTGCATACACTACTTCTAAGGAGTGTTGTTGAGTCTCTATCAGGAAATATTCTAAGGCAGTAAGCGCCTCTAACTTTAGTGTGCTGTAAGAAACACAAATGGAAACTGTTGTAATAGCTTTCCAAGACAGAAACTGTTAATGCTAGCACATGTTATCAAACACGTAGCTTAAAGGAAAAGATGAAGTCATTTTACTTTACCCTGAATAAATAGTTCTCGGGAGAAAGGATAAGTTTCTGATGATTACCAAACTCCACAGCGATCTCGGGGAAAAATTGTGTGGAAACTGTTTTTTTTTTAATTTCAGGAAAGTGTTTCAAAAATTCGGGATAGCTTTCGAGAAAATTGAATTTTTTTTGGCTTGGTTATGCAGGACAACAACATGATGGAAGATTCAGTATCTCATTAGACTGTTTGGTAAAGACTACTAAATTGAGGTAATGTACCTTTGATTGTGTTCTTTTCTAGATAATGTTGATTCTGTTGATCATGTGGTGGTATTTTATCCGCAATCGCAGTGTTTCTGAGTGTAACTGAGATGAGTTTGCTTGTGAAACTTTGTGGGGGTTTTTTTTTAATTTCTGGAAGGTGTTTCAAAATTTCAGGATAGCTTTCCTGAACATTTGAAAAAAAAAATTGGCTTGGTTATGCAGGACGGCAAGACGATGGGAGATTCAATACCTGAAATGCTAGCACTGCTTGAGCTCAAGTATCTGTTTTTTTTTTGCTTGGTCACACTCATTATTTGTTTTGGCCTAAAGGTCTTAAACTATGTTTTTGAACTTTGATGTTGACTTGGACAAGTAAGAAGTTTGTAATGAATGATGAAAACGTTTGTTTCATTTAAGTTGTTATTGAAGAAATTTCAGGATGTCTTGAAATATTTTTAGGATGAGTTTCTAGAAAATAAAATGAGTAAGAAAAAGACATATACTTTCAAAAAATAGCTTGAAGCATTTTCAATAATTCTATCAAGAAAGTGTTAAATGTGGTATATGATAGCTTTTGCACTTTCAAGATGAGTTTCCAAAAAAAAGTGTGTGTTTTCTTGTATAAATCTGTTTTCAAAGAGAATCAAAAGCGTGTAAGGAATGTTAGACAATCCTTGTTCAAGATGGCTATCCTAAATTGGAACTTAATCTTCCAAAACAAAAAAAAAAACATAATCAAAATCTATAAGAAAATTCATTGGCTATAGAAATCATCAAATATATTTCATTGTCTACAAAATAGAAGTGTAAAAGTCTCATTCAAAGTAACACATGTTTCTATTTGAGTAACCTCGCCGCATCTTTCACATTTCAACTAAAACACGCACATAAAAACACACACCTTAATAGTATTATCTTTTCTATATGAACAACTTGTTTTTTGTGCACAATATGATCAAATACAAAACAACATAATCAAAATCTATAAAAAATGACCCATATAACACCAATCCAATTTAATATTTAATTAAAAAAAATTATATTAGGATATCAAGTAATATATTCAGGAAGGGCTTAGTGAAAATTAAATATTTCATTCTTTTTTAAATGTTAGGATGTTAAATAACATGTTTAGACTGAAATTTTAATATTTGATTAAAAATAAAGTTTAAAGAAAGCAAGTAAAATATTTAGGAAGAGCTTCCTGAAAATTTAATATTTAATTAAAAAGAAAATATATTAGGATATCAAGTAATATATTCAGGAAGAGCTTCCTGGAAGTTTAATATTTAATTTTTAAAAAATGTTAGGATGGTAAATAACATGTTTAGAAAGGCATGCCTGAATATTTAATATTTAATTAAAAAATGTTAGGATAAAAGGATGAAATATTTAGGAATGACTTCTTGAAAATTTAATATTTAATTAAAAGGTAATATGTTAGAATAGCAAGTTAAAATGTATATATTAACAAAATTTGCATATATATCATATTTATACAAAACACATGTTATCTAGGATAGCTTTTGGAACATTCAGGATGGGTTTCCAGAAAATAAAATGAGCGTGTTTTATTACATAAATCTGTTTTCGAAGAGAATCAAAAAGCGGGTAAGAAATGTTAGACAATTATTGTTCTAGATGGTTATTCTGAATTAGAACTTAATCTTCCAGAACAACCAAAACAAAACAACATAATCAAAATCTATAAGAAATTCATTGGCTATAGAAATCTCCAAACAGAGAATCCAAATTTGAAAAATCTCCAAATAGAGTTCATTGTTTACAAAACACATATTACATATAAGAAATTCATTGGCTATAGAAGTGTTTCTTGAAAATTTAATATTTAACTAAAATAAAATGTTTGGATAGCAAGTAAAATATTTATGAAGGAATTGTTGAAAATTTAATATTTAATTAAAAATGAAAAAAAATGTGAGGATAGCAGGAAAAATACTTAGGAATAGCTTCCTGAAATTTTAATATTTGATTAAAAATAAAGTTTAAGGAAAGCAAGTAAAATATTTAGGAAGGACTTCCTGACAATTTAATATTTAATTTAAAAAAATGTATTAGGATATCAAGTAATATATTCAGGAAGGACTTCCTGAAAATTTAATATTTAATTTTTAAAAGAAATGTTAGCTAGGATGGTAAAGAACATATTTAGAAATGCATGCCTGAATATTTAATATTTAATTAAAAAAATATTAGGATAACAAGATGAAATATTTAGGAATGACTTCTTGAAAATTTAATATTTAATTAAAAGATAATATGTTAGAATAGCAAGTTAAAATGTATATATTAACAAAAATTGCATATAAATCATATTTAGGATATCAAGTAATATATTCAGGAATGACTTCCTGAAAATTTAATATTTAATTAAAAAAAATGTTAGGATAGTAAATAACATATTTAGAAAGATGTGCCTGGATATTTAATATTTAATTAAAAAGAAAAATGTTAGGATAACAAGATGAAATATTTAGGAATGGCTTCTTGAAAAATTAATATTTAATTAAAATGTAATATGTTAGAATGGAAAATTAAAAATTATATATCAACAAAACTTGCATATATATCATTATAGGATATCAAGTAATATATTCAGGAATGGCTTCCTGGAAATTTAATATTTATTTAGAAAAAGAAAATGTTAGGATAGTAAATAACATATTTAGGAAGAGCTGCCTGAATATTTAATATTTAAAACGAAAATGTTAGGATATAAAGTAAAATATTTAAGAATGATTTCTTAAAAATTTAAAATTTAATTTAAGAATGGTTTCTTTAATTTATAGTTTTATATCTCTATTTACATATTCATTTGTTGTTTGTTTGCATCTATTGAATGTGTTTAGTAAATGTTGCTTATAATATTGTTAGTTTTTTTGTTGCTTGTGCTTGTGAAACTTTGTAGTGTTTATAAAAAAATTCAGGAATGATTTGTGTAGTTTCAGGAAAGCTTTCCAGAAAATTAGATGGTAACAAAATTGAAATTTTTTGCTTGGTGTCTTGTTCTCCTTAAGCATGTTGATATCTTTGGTAGGCTCGTGAATTTTCTTATAGCATTGTTAGTCTTGTTGCTTGTCCTTGTGAAAATGTGTAAAGTTTTAAAATTTTTAAAAAGATATGTGTAGTTTTAGGAAAGCCTTCCAGAAAATAATTATCTAGACAATCTTAAAACAATTCTTGTTCAGGATAGCTATCCTAAATTTGAATAAAGTCTTCCAAAATCGGAAAAGCAAAAAGTCAAATACAGCATAACACGTAAAACTTAATAATTACTAAGCTAAAGCTTAACTGAACCTTTAGATTGATGTCTATTCAAGTCTTGGAAATGATATGCTACAAAAAAGGCTAATCTTTGAGCAAGACCAAATATCCCAAAAGTAAATGTATCAGTAGTTTGCTTGGTACAACTAGATTAATCAGTAATAACCTGCAGAATTCAAGTTTGCTTGGTACAGCTATCACATTGGTTAAAAAATAAACATTTTCTTAAAGCCACTCAATCAATACAAAACTTAGGGGTCTCCAATAATTATTCACTACTTGGTCAAATGACATCCTCTTCAGTTTTAGAAACAACAGCAAGTTGATCATGTTAAACCACCCTGAAAAGTTCACATTTTTTTGGTTAATATCCCAACTGTAACGAATTTGAGAAGAAGCAACAAAAATAACAAGTGGATAGAGAAACCATACATAGCACCAAAGAGCTCAAGAGTAACCCATGACGACTTTGTTCCAAAAGTTTAAACTTTCTCCGCATCATCTATAACGTGGTGAGGCTATATACACTATAAAGACCTTTCTTTTTCTTCACCCACGTCACTATTGTTTTTCTAAATCACAAGTCATTTAACTTTTTCAGAAACTGTGGCTTTCAATCAGTCCAACAAATTGAACAGCAATACAATCCACAGTTCCACACAAAATATGTGAAATTGTAATACAAATCACACAAAAATATTTGAACTGATTTAGAATCGAGGTTCCACTTACTTGGTCCTTCAGTCAAGTGTAAAGCTTAATCTCATTCTACTCTGTCACCTCAGCTTTAGCCAAAACGTCACCGTCGCTCTTGATATCCATAGCGACTGCAGCATACTCGGGAGTAAGAGACTCGCAATGACCACACCACGGATCCATATCGATCGGATTCTTTTTCCGTCTCCCTCATTGTCGTTACCAAATACCTTTAAACCAAAATCACAAAAATCCATCAAAATGGATCATAGCGTAAATGCTTCACCAAATTGAAAATTGAAAAGTAAATCGATACCATATACCTGATTCAACGAAATTCGAAGTCTATATTAGATAAATGTCAATCAAAATCAAAAATCCATGGATGGAAGATACCTTTTCGAAACAGAGACGGCGGCGCAGCAGCAAAGCTGAGGAAGATAGACGTGATGAGTGACAGTGAGATGATGACGGCGAAAGATGAGCGACGCCGGAGATGATGACGAGAGACGATCGATGCCGGAGATGTGAGAAGTCATCGACAGCGGAGATGTGAGAAGCCGTCGACGTTGTGATTTCAAGTTTTATTTTTTAAGGATTATTAATCAAACAAAGAGAGGGGCACTATGGTAAATGATCATATTAATGAAACTTATTTTTGTGACTTTGTGCCTTGAGTGCTAGTTTTGGAACAAAAACTTGGATTGGTGCTATATTTGTCATTTTCTCTTTTATAAAAGTGTAAGGTTTTCTCTAAGAAAAAGTCTTCAATGTATAAAAAAATGGGAACTGTCTTATATTAAGTATATAAATTATAATTGAAAACTATCTGAAGAAATAAGCAAATACATCTTAAATAATTAAACAGACTTACACAATTACTTATTCAGGCAAATTTTCCACATAAGTCACGTGAAAACCCCTCATGATTATTTAATTTTAACATATGGAATTCTCACAAAAATAAATAATACAAGTATAACCCAATGATCTTTTTTTTTTGTCACAACCCAATGATCTATATATCATGTTTTCCAAGAACTTGTTTCTATGTTATTATTAATTTATTATTAAATCAATAGTTTAACAATTAAAGTTGAAGTAACAATATGAACTGATCCTTAAAATAACTTTTTAATATAATCTGTGCCACTAAAAAATAGAAACTAACTAATCCTAATTCTTAAGATCAATTATTCTTAACAAAATATTCATAAAAATACAATCAATTAATTTTATTTATGGTCAACATTAAAAAAGGTTTCAAATGACAATATATCTTAACAATTTTTCTAAAGTAAACAATTAATTAATTTTATCCGTATTTAATTCTTTATATAAATTAATACAAATAATTTGATATAAAATCAATATAAAATCATTTTTACCATTTCATAAATATTAAAACGCATCAATTTTTTCCTATCCAAAATAAGTAGTTCGTTTATGCTATATAATTTACTATTTTCAAAATTTTAGATATTTAACATACATGAATAATATAAAACTGACATAAAAATAAATAAGAATTTATATAATTACTTACTTATTACATTAATAATAATTTTATATCTGCTAAAAATCCGAAGATATAAAACAACATTTAATACTGTATGTAATTAGTATATAATAAAAGGCAAAATAACATTCAATACAAATAATATTCCAATGCTAATATATTTATGTGCATAAACATATACAGTATGTTTAAAAAAAACTTTTGATGAAAAAATGTTTAAAAAATATTAAAACACTTATGTGGATCAAAATCTAGTTACAATTATAGTTATAATTTGATCTGAACTGAATATTACCAACCATATTGAATCAAAATGAAAGTCTTGAACTCGTTCGAATCGGATTTGGTTCCAGTTCTCTAGATATCAAAGTCTTGAACTCATTCGTATCAGATTCGGTTCGATTCTTCAGATTCGATTTTTGTTGTCCAGCCTTAATAAGTGTCAATTGTTCCCGAACCGATGATAAACTTTCTTACGTCTTGAACCCTAACCGATGATAAACTTATCAAAAAAATATTGATTTGGCTTGCTTATGTAATTTTGGGTCTATCAACAATTCAACTTTTTCATAACAGTATATATTATATTACTCATAATTTTCAATATATATATATATATATATATATTATAATATGTTTATTTATTTATTAACAAATCCTAAAAGAAAAAAATGAAAGATTTAATCAGATTTCTACTGTATTAGAACCGAAATCAATTGTGATTCAATTCAAAGGAATGACCTAAAATTAATAATAAAACTAATATTAATTCTTAAACTCGAAATCACATGCCAAATAACGATAAAAATATGTTAAATTTTTTTATTTATTTTATATGTATAAACAGTTTTAGCTGTCTAATATGTTAAATATGTAGTAACTGATCCCGATTTTGTTTTTATTGTCAACTTTGATACCAGCGAATCTTCTCACACATGTCTACCCGAGGTCGCCAGTTCGATTCTCGGGGATAGCAGGGTGGTACTATGCCTCTCCAAATAAATCCTTCCTCATACGAGTAGGGGCAAGCGGTGTATACCAACCGTAGGTCCAAGCCGGAGGGGTTTCCCCATACGAGTAGGGGCAAGCGGACTATACATTAATCCGTAGGTCCAAGCCGGAGGGGAGGGATTTCCTGGATTTGGGGCCGCGCAAGCGGTGGGGCTAGTCACTATAAAAAGTTAACCCTAAACAGTTTTGAGAAGCGTTGGTGGCCTAGTGGTTACCAGCGAATCTTCTCACACATGTCTACCCGAGGTCGCCAGTTCGATTCTCGGGGATAGCAGGGTGGTACTATGCCTCTCCAAATAAATCCTTCCTCATACGAGTAGGGGCAAGCGGTGTATACCAACCGTAGGTCCAAGCCGGAGGGGTTTCCCCATACGAGTAGGGGCAAGCGGACTATACATTAATCCGTAGGTCCAAGCCGGAGGGGAGGGATTTCCTGGATTTGGGGCCGCGCAAGCGGTGGGGCTAGTCACTATAAAAAGTTAACCCTAAACAGTTTTGAGAAGCGTTGGTGGCCTAGTGGTTACCAGCGAATCTTCTCACACATGTCTACCCGAGGTCGCCAGTTCGATTCTCGGGGATAGCAGGGTGGTACTATGCCTCTCCAAATAAATCCTTCCTCATACGAGTAGGGGCAAGCGGTGTATACCAACCGTAGGTCCAAGCCGGAGGGGTTTCCCCATACGAGTAGGGGCAAGCGGACTATACATTAATCCGTAGGTCCAAGCCGGAGGGGAGGGATTTCCTGGATTTGGGGCCGCGCAAGCGGTGGGGCTAGTCACTATAAAAAGTTAACCCTAAACAGTTTTGGAGGTCAATTCGCCTGACGGCTTTTCCTCCCCCCTTTCTCTCGTCAAAAGTCGTCGTTTCCAGTCATTTCCTCCTCCGGCGGTCGCCGCCTCCGTCGAGCGGCCGCCGGACCGTTGCTATCTCCCGTTTAATCCAGTTCTCTGTGTTTCTCTCTTCGTTATCTCTGTATTCTGCGGCGAGGGCGCATCTCGGTGGTGTCTCAGATCTGGTTCTCCGACTATAGATCTAGGGGTTTCGACGGCGGAAATCGCTAGAGGACGGCTTCTTCTTCCGTTGTGTGCTACCCTTGTCTGAAATAGGAGCTTCCTGAGATTTTGTCGAGACCCTGTCAAGATGCGTTGAGATGGTGGTGCGTGCAGCGTCGTGGAGCTCTTCGTCTGTCTTGTCTAACCTCCAGTGTGGCGTCTGGTGGTGGGTGCGGCTGCGTGTGGAGTTGGGGAACTCAGATTATCCGGATCTTGGTTTCGTGAGTGAGGCCGATCGGGCTTTTCTCGAGCTCTCTCTACTCGGTTTGAGGCGCCTCCGTTGTGTTCTCCGACGGTGGCTGCGCGGGGGTTTGTTGGTGACTATGGTGGAGACGTCCGTCTGTTCTCCGACCTTCCCTGTGGCTCGCGTAGTGTGTGGGTTTCCGTGTGTTTCCTTCACCGCTCAGATCCTTGTGGCGTTGACGGTTGTGGCCTGTACCAGAGCCATCTCTTTCTCAATAATCTCAACAGTTTGGTTCTTGGCTAAGCAGCTACTTCCGGTTCGTATGTGTTACTTGGAGTGGTAGTTAGTCAGCGGCTCACGAGTTTGACGTCGGTTTTGTCCCCTCCGGAGGAGTTGTGCGATTACTGATCCATATTCTCTTGAGTCTGTGGTTAAATGGGTGTATACGGTCCCAGTAGAATGCAATGGAGGCGGTAATCTCCAGCGTTAACTACTGCACGACGGCATCGTCAGTCTTTGACTCTTCCTCGTACCGCCGGTGGTGTCTTTTATCAAGTCTGCTCTGGGTTCGTGGTTAGATTCTTCACTTTGGTTCGTTCTGGGTTGTTATCGGTTTGGAAGCTGTAGGAACTGTAGTATTCAGGGTTTGAGGGCGCCCTTCTCTCGGTATCTCGCGGCAACCAGACGGTCTTCTCATCTACTTCTGGAGTGTAAGGTTTGGTCTCGTCTCGCTATTACTCCGTTTACCAGCGAGCGCTGCGTTGTTGTTCGATCCGGTCCTTTGTTGTTGTTCGTAGTGTGCTTGTATGGTGTTGCTTTTTTATTTTCTGCTACTAGTTATCTACTGTAACTTCTGTCAAAAATTCGAAAATTGGTAATAATATTTAACATTTTACCAAAAAAAAAAAAAAACTTTGATACTCTAGACCGTTTGAACTTGTATGCAGAACCGTGCCTACTACATGAAAAGTCTAACATTAGTTTAGGGTACCATTTTTTTGTAAACTTTAACGGGCATATTTGGGTCTATTGGGTTTTTAACATAAAATAAGGTTTTATTGGTAATTTGATATTTTCTAACTGGAAGATAGATTACTACTAATACTTTTTCGAACTTATTTTTATAATCAAAACATAAATATAAACCATTTAATTCGTACTATATTTACATATATGAAAATATTTAAAATTTCATGTTCTATTAATTTTTTTTTCTTTGTATCTTATTATTATTTTATTGTTTATAATTAAATACTCTGATAAAAATATATTCTTGAACATATATAAGTCACTAATGATATCTTTGGAGTTAACTTTTTATTGTCTATTATTTTATTTATTCTTTAGAACTAAAAGTAAGTTTTGTGAAAAATTGAATAATTTACATTTGTTATATTTTTATTTAACATTAAATAAAATAATCCAAAACTTTGGTAAAACATTTTCTTTATAAAATATTTCTGAACAATTGTATTATTTTACTGTAAAACATTTTGTAAAATATAAATATTATTTTTTTAGCCTGTGGCATTAAAGATTTTTGTCACGGCACTGCATGTATGCTCTTTTGATTTGATATTAAAAGAAAACACATACACACCTAGTACCTACACACAATTACAAAAAGAATTGTGTGTCAGGACAGAGGAACTTGAAGTCTGTGGGAAGTCGACACAACATGCATATATATCAGATTTTCCGGGGGAAAGCAGTCTTATCAAGATCGATGCATGTATTTATATGTTCCAACCTAGTACTTCGTTCCTTTACTGCTATTCTTGAATGCCATTTCATGAGACTAATATTACCTCAGCTCTCTGCCATGATTCCAACATTCTCTTTGGAGGCCAATGTATATACAGAATTTCACTCGATTCATAATTTCAGAAACGTCTTCGACATCAGACTTAATAAAACTTATAAAAGCTCCTAAAAGAAACTAAACTTATATCAAGTTCAAACCGATGGGAACATGAAGTTAATGCGAAACAAGTTTCAAGCCTTGACAATTTACAGTTTCATCTGAACTCTTAACATATATATGTTCATGCACTTGTTTATCATATATCACCAAGATATACCAGACGCAATAATGAAGACCTCCATGAGCACCATCGTCTTCCTCCTAGTCGTTCTCTCCATTTCTGCTATCTCCTTAGCCAATCAGAGCCCTTTGGAAGCTTGCATAAGAAAAAACATTTCCCCGTCGCTCTCTCCTCCTTCAAACAAACCCGAAACATCTAATTTCGAGGTGTCAGATGAATTATGCAAAGAGGAGACACGAAACATCACGTCCTTCCTGAAATTGAACGGAAAGTTCCCACCATACTACGTTAAGGCGTTGTGCAATGTATTTGGAAGCGATCAAAAGAAAGTGAAGACATACATTACTTATAAATTGTTGAATCGTTTGAAGGAGCTTCTCAATAGTTTAACTTGCGTAAAAAGAACCACGATGGTAATCAAGAATAAGAGCCCTGTGGAAACTTGCATACGAAGAAACATCGCTCAATCCCTTTCTCCTTCTCCTTCGAACAGTCCCATTACATCTCATAACGACGTCATGGAAGACCAATTATGCAGAGACGAGACAAGGGTCATCATGTACTTTTTGAAAAAGAACCGGAAATTCCCAACTTACTACGTTGAAGCATTGTGCAATGTATTTGGAGACGATGAAAAAGAAGTGAAGGAGTACATTATTACGAAATTGCTGAATCATTTGAAGAAGCTCATTGATAGCCTAGCTTGTGCTTCTCTTTAAAAGATCTGTATTTTTCGTGGATTAAAAGGAATCAAAAAGTTTATATTAAAAAACTTTTAAATTGTTTTTCTACCTTGCAGATTACCTACAAAATTGGCGTGAGTTCAAATAAACAACACTTATATATTCATTCACTTTTAGTCGGTTTAGTTTTAGTTTGCCTTTATCTCGGTTAATACTCTATACTATTAAAAGAGAAGCAGTCTTGAAAAATTGACTTATACAAGTTGTTTTGGATCCTTTCATTTTTTTAGTCCAACCTATTACCATAACAAAATTTTATAACTAACATATTTTATAGCAACTTAATAAGATTCTCCTTCATTTAAATAAATCGTATTACTGTTATTGACTTTAAATATTACTATAATCTAAACCGTTGACTTCTAACATTTTAAATATGTGCCTAAAAAGATTTGTATAAACCACTGTTTCTATTACTAATGTTTATATAATTTTTTTGTATCGAACGATGATGTGGAATTAATTTAAAACAACATTGTACCTCATCTATACTATTAAACTACCAAAAAATTTACTTAAAAAAATTGTTGAATCCTTTCACTAACTAATTATTTTTCGTTCAACTATTTAAAAAATTGATTTGCGGATGCGGATTATGAGTTTTTTATGCGGGCTTAGTATGAGTTGGTGGATTTTGGATCGCGGCTACCCGTCGACCCGCAAATTATTTTAAAAAAATAAAAATTAAAAAAAGTAAATACTTTTTTTAAATACAAGAATTTAAAAATAATAATTTAATATTTAAGTCATGTATAGTTTTTTAATTATAAATATACTTTTATAGTAATTAAATTAAATAATGATTTTTAAAATATGTATATAACCCACGTATAACCACAAAATTAAGCGGGGCGCATGCATGTACAATATTATTTGTTTGCAGGTTGTGCATATCATATTTTTAACCGAAACAAAGTTAAAAATCTGCGGGTTGACGGGTCAGCGGGGTAAGTTCGATCCGTAACTCAGCCTTAACCGTGCGTATACCGGATCAATTTTTAAATTACAATATATTTTGATCTAAATTTATACACAAATAATTAAGAAAATAAAAATATAATCAAAAATAAAAAACAAATATAAAAAAATAAATTTAAAATAAAAGAATATACCAATCTTTTTAAGGGCGGATCAAAATCCAGTAATAATTTATAAATCAAAATCTAGTAATAATTTATAAATGAACACTAAGTCACTAAACAACAGAATTAATCAAAGTATTGAAAAAT